>NC_089322.1:7471768-7629270 GCF_036669915.1 Pocillopora verrucosa | reverse complement strand
GTCATAAGCGCCAAGTTAAGAAGTTCCACGTATGTTTAGGAACAAAAGTAACAAATGAGGGTAATACATTATGCATGCAGAGCGCTAAAACACTGAAAAGTCAAGCATGAAAAGTGCGATCACTGTCCACCGGCGTACTGAAAATCTCTTGGTTTTAAAGTCGCGGATATACTAAGTGAGTTTCCTATTTCCTCTCTGAAAATAGAGAAGTTGCAAGTAGGTGGGTAGAACTGACCAGATTTATGCCCTGATACGATAACAACCGCCATAAATATCAGAAGGAGCCAGCGAGTTGAAATGCCCGTAAATGGCCTGGACGGGCTGGAAATGTCTCTTACCAGAAGTATGAATGGTCTCAGCTGAAGCTTTTATAAAGCGACCGGAAATAAAACCAAAGCTACTAAGTATTGCTCCCAACACATGGGGCAAGGTAAGAAGTTTGAAAAGCTTTCGAGTCTTTAAAAAGCAAAAAATATGAGGAAGTTGTCAATTCTAGAAACAAACCTCTTCACGAATGTATTGTCCATTCTTTGTCGCAGGCTTTCAAAAGGAGGACGGAAGTCAGGGTTACGGTTCCAGCACCTTTTATGATATCATACCTGAAATTTAACACTCATGGTATACTCTTAACTACCTTTTTATGGATTGTGTAAAGAATACCAGTAAGGTCCTCCTACTGGAATCTTTGATTAAAAATAGTATAGGCAATGGTTAAGGTTTGTCCTTTTATTGAAAATAGTATAGGCAATGGTTTAGGCATGTTCTGGGACGTTTGAACATATCACACTACTACACTCGCTCTGATGTTTTTCCAATACATTTTAATGTCATAATTGTCCACACCGCATCTCGCTGAATACGGTATGCTCCTGGTTCACATTCACATAACGGAAACCTACTGATATGATTGTAGTTCAGTTGCTTTATTGCAAAGATTTCAGCAATGAGAACGGTAAAATATGTCGTCTTGGATCTTAGGTTTTTTTTAGGAACACGTTGGTATTATGATAAAAAATTGCAACTCACAGTTTGTTATCAACATGATCGGGCTTTGGCATCTGATATCCCTTGGTGACCTCTGCAACCACCATACCTTCTGACCATCCGTCGTACGGAATTCCTCCTGTCAAAGGATAAGGACAAATGCATGTCACATTTCTTAATTTATCAACTCTACAGAGACCGGTCACAACTAAGTTACAGGAAGGAACATTACGTAAGAACTAAAGAATTAGCTTAAAGAATTTTACAGTGATGAATGGCCAAGGAGTAAGTAAAAACAAATCTTTATTAAAATAATAGTAATTAAAATAGCATCACTTCTATAGCGCTTGCGCATTGCTGTTCTAAGCGTTAAATGTATTGACTGAACATAGCTTGGCTTACCAAGGGTAACTATCTCATACAGAACGATTCCATAGGACCACCTGGCAAGAGCATATCAGAAATATTCTACAATTAATCGCTGAGTGAATTTTGAACGTGAATTGACAAAGAAAATCCAAAGTAGTAATTTCGTTAGTTTGGTGGATTAATATACATATCTACACATACACATCACTCAAGGTAGAAAGTCCAGCAAGTTCTCCCAGCAGAATCTCTGGTGCAGTCCATTTGATTGGCAAACATCCCTGGAGAAACAACCAATAAACGTTTGCCGTACAAAACTTATGTCCTTTTTTTTTCAAAGCCATCTTTAAAAAATTATGAAGCTGCATAATGTAAATATGTTTCAATGAGAAAAGAAAGCTAAATTTCTGGTTCCCTTATAGGTCAATCTAATGTTAGCCTTCGTAAAGCTGTCACGGAAAACAGAAAATGTAACTCCTTTCGCGAGACTTTACAAAAAACGTTAATGAAATTGACATATCCCGATGCCCAGGCCAGAGTATTCATTCTGTTTATTTCTACCTCTGTTTTGTTTTGGTTCTTTCTTTTAATTCAAAGTGAGCTATGAAACCCTGTTGGTAGTCGAGGTACATTAACATTGTGCAGAGAATATGCTTACGCTTACAACTTTTTTCCAGAAAACCCCGCACTGAAGCAACAAAAAAATGTTTTCTACCTTTTTGGCATTTCCATGGCCATACTTGAAGCTTTGATATGCCATACCAAAGTCTGTCACTTTGCAAACATAGTTTTTGTCAAGGAGAACGTTTCGAGCCGCCAGGTCACGATGGATAATCTATCAGAAGGTAAGGAGCCAGAATATAAAAGCTAAGAAACGATAGGTTATATAGTGCAGCGGTGAATCAAACGTCTGAGTATATTCGAACGAAAAAAGGGCTCAAACTAAGTCGGCCCCATATAATGATTTAATGCTGACAAAACCAAGATTTCTATTTTTTTTATTAAAAGAAAATTTTACAACAGCGAAAATAACGTTAGTGATAACAATAATAATGATAACATGAATAACTATGCTAATAATCATAATAAATTATGATAATAAATGAAATCTAGAAATGGTAAACCAACAGAAGACCCGTTGTGTTCCAAAAAGAAAAACACAGATGGTTCTCTCTTTACCTTAGTTTCCTTTTACAGATTTCTAGGGAGTTCCATTTTTCCCTTTATTTTTTTTAAGTGTCGCAATAAGGTTTTGTACATGAATAGTATATATATTATAGTATATATAATATATGATATATATATATATATATATATATATTTGTCATAGGTCTATCTTTGCGGCATGGTGCTCCATGCGTTCGCATCAATAAGACTTAACTTTTCTGTGACTCTGAGTTTCACGCTTACGCGACATTAGACAGATTTAGAACTCTGGGTCACAGAAAGTTATGTCTCAGTGATAAGGTCAACCCTCATATATATATATATATATATATATATATATATATATATATATATAATAAACCTTGATTATAGTCTATCCTTGCGGTATGGCGCTCGATGCGTTCGCAAAGCGCGGAATATCTGAAAGTTGGACAAATCAATAGGACATAACTTTACGAGTTTACAGATCTTGATCTGTCTGATGATCGCGTAAGTGTGAAACTCAGAGTCACAGAAAAGTTATATCTTATGGATTTGTCCAACTTTCATATATATATATATATATATAAATATTATGAGAGGAAAAACGACGCAATATATATATATATATATGTATATATATATATATATATGTATATTATATATATATATATATTATACACACCACTTTTTGTCTGATGATCGCGTAAGTGTGAAACTCAGAGTCAGAGAAAAGTTGTCTTATTGATTTGTCCAACTTTCAGATATATATATATATATATATTATGTATGTGTATATATATATATATATGTATATTATTCACTCTACTTTCGAACAGCAAAATGAAGCATCAGCGCATACTCGATCTTTGACAGCTACATAAGCTTAATTTTATACCATTCCAGATAATCATAGCTTTTGACTTATTTTGTTGACATATACTGTGACCTGTTAATGTCAACAAAAAGCATCATGGCTAAAAAAGGTCTTAGAGGTTTTATCTAAATTCAAAAGGACTCAAATATGTTGGCCAAAATCCGAGCTATTGAAAAATAAAAAGTTTAAATCTCTGAAAGATTTTTCTGAGTTAGAATTGACACGTGAAAAGTAATCTACTTACTCCTCGCGTTCCAAGGAACACCATGCCGGCGGCGATTTGTTTGGCAAACATCACAAGATCGTAGTTGGTCAAATCCTGGGCTCTTCCCTCACCAAGATAATACCGATCCCTCACCCCTCGGCATTTTCTCAGGTAACCAAGCAGGTCACCACATGGCATGTACTCCATGATGAGTATTGGGTGAACTTAAGTGACGTAAAACAAAAGAAAAAGTAAATAAACCCCACGTCAAGGCTCCTTACTGTATATATAAAAAGAAAAATTTCCCGATGACTTTCTTCATAAGCAGTTTAGCCTACACGAAGGACTCATTTTTCGTTATCAACCCTCATCAAAATTTACTTTTAAAAATTTGCCATAGGTTAAAAAGCCGGTTAGCCCATTTAACGAGATTTCAGGCTATCCGATCGAGATCTTAGCAAACTGCCGATGGATTCATGCTCTTGGAGAAAAACAGTCTAGTTGCCAAAAAAAAAAAAGAAACTTCGTTCCATTAACATTTTGTTAACGGAACTTATGTTAAGAGGTCCTGAGAGGGTTTATTTAGCATTTGTACCATCGTTAATAACATATACCTAGAAAAGATGCTGTACGCTTAGTACTTACTTTCTTTCGTAACACAGCCCATGAACTTTACAATGTTTGGCGGAACGTTTTCACCGATAAGTTTCCCCAGCTCAATTTCCCTCATCAGACATATCCTTCCTTCCTCTCCAGCAGTGGCTACAACAAAAGTATAAATTAATTCAGACACATTCTGATTAATGCATTTGTTCCACGCAAGTTCAAGCCAGAAAGAATCCGGAAGAGTTACAAACCTCGCATCTTCCTATTACCGTTTGAATGATAATTTTCGCAGCTAGCAGATTGCCCAACTCTCTGACCTCAGCCACGGCTGAGTTGACAGTGAGTACAAAGGCCGAATCGAAACCAGTTGAGGTTTGAATCCTATCAATAGTTCTTGCTTTCTTTAGTTTTACTATCAATGCAGATGCTTGACTTTGGTTCGGTAAATGTCTTTTGACAGCGAAAAGCACCGTGTAGTCAGTCTGTTAGACTGCCTCCTTCAACCCGGGATAATCAGTCACTAATAAGGGGAATAGGTCCAAAGGAAGGAAAAAAAAGCCTACTGGATTCAGCAGCGGATCAAGAGGAAGGAACCAACGTATTTGCAACACCCCCCGGGGGGGGGGGGAATGTTGCGCATTGTGACCTTTTACACCACTTGTTGGAAACAAGAATTATTGCAGCAAACTGGTTTATTATCTTCTTTGTTTTTTTGCTCCTCCCCCCGCCTTCTCTTTTTGTTTCCCGCGCGTAGCCTTGAGTGAAGAAGAGGGGGTTGTGCGTTGGTCGGGAAGTAATTTTGGACCACCCCTTCCCTCCCCCACCCCCTCCCCAAATAAAACATATTTATCAATAGAACACATTTAAGGAGGCTTACGCGTGAAACATTTAGCGGCCACTGTCCGATTTCCAGGTTGTCCATTTGGTGAACTCAGGAGAGCTCTCCACACGGCTCCGAACGCCCCTCGTCCAATGACATCTTGTAGCAGGACACGGTTCACCGCAACCTCCCACTCATCTACCTCCGTATTCAATGGCTCCATCTGAATTGCCTGCTCTTGATCAGGACTAAATATAGGAAATCAACTTTGTATACTTTCAGGTTAAAAAAAAAAGAAAAGAGAAATCAGAGGGTAAAAAAATTGATTTGGCGGGATAACTTGATTGGCGAGATAATCTCTCTTCCCGATAGTGAGAAAACAATGTTTTTACAAAACCAGGAGCATAGATTTTTACAAAACATATTAGTAATTATTGTTATTTAAGTACACTTTGTTAATCGGATGAAGTTCAACATTACTTTCGTCGTTTGTTAAAATTAAACAAGAAACAGTTTGTTTTAAAATCAGAAATTTTCCGCGCATTTCATTTTTTTTTAAAGTAATTAATCTATGAATTAATCTAACCGGAAATAGATGGAAGATACTAATGAGATTAAGAAATTAAACAAAGGAACTAATGAAGCGGATTCTAACAACACTTTATGAATGTTAATAATGCATCATAAACGCGATAAGCACGATAAAAGTAAAGGCACTGCGTCATCATGGTAATGGTGTAGTTTTTTTTTCTTTTTTCGATGAATTTGATGAATAAAAGTTAAAATAGTTGACTTACAGAGCCATAGCTGCAATTCCAAATGATGAAATAAAGGGGATAAAGAAGGTAAAGCTTTGCATTAATTCATTAAATCGAATATTCTAATAAAATTTCTGTGTAATGGCAGTATAATTTGAATTTGCACAAATTAGGAATGACTTGATATTTGCTGAGTTTATAATTGTTATCAAAACATATACAGATGTGAAAAAACTCTACAATTAGCATTTTTTGGCCGGACGCGAGTAATTCATATAAAAATATCTCTACTCTTAGACTCTAGCTCAGTGTTCCCCATCCCTCCCAGCAGACATGTTAAATAAGTTTAAACATTTCCTTCTTTTACTTTCAGACAAAGAAATCTGAAATAACACGGAAAAATTGACGTCACCCGTCCTTCGACGCTTGCAGAAATACCAGACAATTAGCGAAATGACAGTTGCTACCACCACCGATCCACCAATGTAATACCACGAAGTGTTGAAACTTTGCATAGCTCGGGGCACTTGCTTAGCTGATTGTGTAAGATAAATATATGGCCATTAGACAAATCTCGACGGTAGTAAAAGTACTAACAAAATTCAAGTTTTACACCATAATGGTGTATCAGTCTTTGCTCTTTCGGATGGTGAGTCTCCGTCTTTTTTCCAAGTTACATTTATTGTTTTGCTAATCACAAAAACAGTTCTATTTAAATTTGGCTTAAACTTCAAAACCAAACGCTTTGTCAAGTTAAAAGTTTGATTAATGACATAATCTACAATATAGGATTTACCTGTGACATCGATCCAGAAGGAAGATTTTGCTTCGCCATAATCATTTCTAGCAGTACATTCATAATAGCCTTTATCTTCAAACGTCACTTGTCTAATAACCAAGGTGTTGTTTTTACTAAGTAGCACTCCATCCTTGGTCCAGTTGACAGATACTTGTGGATCACCTCTCAAATAACACTCTTTTGTAAATGTGGAGTCCAATGCAATGATGAGATTTCTTGACTCATTACTAACACGAGGTGGAACTGCAAAGTAAGGGTGTAAACACAAATTACAAAATTAGAAACCACCCAGCCCCCCCCCCCCACCCACCCGCAAAAAGAAAAAATAATAAATAACAAAAAAGAAGAAGAGGAAGAAAATGAACCACTTTTTGATCATATCAAACAAATCCTTCCAAAAACCATGTCAGTCAGGCTATATTACTAACTTAGCCATGAAATCATCAAATTGTAAGAGTGGGAACAAAGGAACAATTGTAAAGACTTTCCAGTTCTTCGCAATGAATAACTAACCTGGTCCTCACTGGTGAATCAGTCGTAGATAATAGCTGAAAGCCCTTGCATTTTTTAATTTTTCTGATAGTTTTCCACAATTACCTTATCCTTAGCTCAGACCCAGACACCTTAATCTAGAGTCGGGCCCACTGACTATTGATCCACACTCTGTAGACATATCAATTGCATGACTGATTTATAATACAGTTGTGAGCTTTACAAACACACCCTTTACAGAAATGTCAATGTCTTTGGTAGAAATGCCTGCTTCATTCTCTGCCTTACAAGTGTACCGCCCTTCGTCCTCCTTTTTTATCTCAGAAAAGAAGAGAGACAAACTCTGTCCTTGCAATGTATTATTCTTGAACCAGGTGATCTGTGGTTCAGGCCGACCCGCCACAACTTTACACGTCAAGTTTACACTGCTTCCTTCTATGATGCGATCGCTTGCTCCAGAAATATCCACTTTTGGTCGAACTAAAAGGTAAATTAATAACATTTTCTTGGAAAATCGGATGTATTCCTATATCATTTACACTGAATACATTAGACGACGTAACTTAATGAACATTTGATGATGACAGTACTAGTAGCGCTTAGTATGAAGTATAATCGTTTGTCAGATCGCGAACCTTTCGAACTTCGTATTGAGGGCGCAGCCATGGGGAGTCTGGTGTCCGCCGTTATTGCTAATCTCCACATAAAGAGTCATAGGAGCAATCGATAACCTTATCATCTTACCAGCGAAGGATCTGGAAACGCTATGTATATGACCCATTCACAATCTTGGTTCGCGAAAACGCTGATAGCTTCCCACAGCATTTGAAGAACCGAAAGCATGCCATTCACTTCACTGATGTTACAGATAGTAACAATACACCCGCCATCCATGGCGCTGCATCTTTAAAACAAGAGCCCGTGGTTTACAAGATTCCATGTAGGTACGGCAAAGTTTACATCAGCGGAACAGGCAGACCTATGGAAGTGAGGTTAAACGAGCAATATCGCAGATCGAGAAACGACATGCCAAGACAGGCCTTTGCAGTTTCAGAAGACACCTGGAAACCACCTCCTTTGGACTGAAGTAGAGTTCATTGAAAGTGATCCTATTATTATAAATGCAGGGTAAAAGAGGCCATCCATATAAGACTTTGCCTGTTAGGACATAAATTGGACATTGGGGCAGACATCCCAGAAACATGGATGCTGACCACAAGAAACACAAAAACAGGATAACTTTGCGACAGCGGACTTCGGAAGAACATTTGGTCAAAGTGTGCCAATCGAAGCCTGTGTGGGATTCCAGCCAATCACAGCCAAACAGAGAGTTTCATAAGGTCATGCATATCTACCAACCTTATAGCACGAAGAAGACACAATATGCAGTCAAAAAGTCGCGATCCATATCCAAAGTGACTTAATGGCCAGACAAACGATTATACTGCATTCAGAAAGTGAATTTGTCACTACGACCAACCGAAGTCGACTAAGGCACATTACCAGTTTGAAAAGAAACTATAAACTTTATCAAAGGGCACTTAATTTGAGTTATGACGAGGAACTACACCTAGACAAATAACCTAAGTATAATTTTTTTAACATGACACCCTACTTTCAAACAACTAAAACAAACGAACATATTCACGATAAAATGTCGCCTCACATAGCTGCGAATATGAACACCGAAAAGGTTTTGAAATTGAGTAAATTAAATTAATCACATTTGAAGACCTGAATTTATGACCTTCTATATATTATTTCATTGGTCCCTCACCTATAACTCTCACTAGTATGTCTTTATCTTTGCTTGTAACCCTCTTTGCTCCTTTAGTTTGTTTCATGGTACAAGTGAATGTTCCATTGTCTTTAGGCTTTACAGGACCAATACGCAGGCTGCCACTGGATAATGGAGTGAATCGTTTCGGGTCTAAGGGCTTTCCTCCTTTCTTACTCCAAGAAATCTGGGGATTTGGTTTTCCATCAGCACTACAGCTTATAATGCCAGACTCGTACGCAATAAAGGTTTGTTGGTCCAACGTCTTTTCAGTAAATCTTGCTGTTGAAAGGAGTAATGAAAAGTACTAATATCGTAGCTACACTTTTGAAAGGTCAGAGGTGTACTTGTCTTGCATGACATTGTCATGCATGTTAAGCCTATTTCTACAATATAAGAAGATTTGTTTTTTCATACCATTAATGTAGACAATGTTATATTGAACATATTCCAATCTCTGGCATTCATATATTCCTCCATCAGACAGCTGTACATCATCAATGAACAGATCACCATTGTCTCCAGCCCTGATTCTTTGAGAAGTAGAGTTTGTTATTTCAAGCTTTCGCCCATTGATGACCCATCTAGCGTGATTGGTTTTATTGTTTATAGAGCAATGAAGCTTTTCTCTGCTGCCAATATCAAAATAGAGTTCAACTCCTTTCAACACATTCTTGTTCTCTGCAAAAAAAAATGGTCCGGTGTGGAAGGTTTTGTCAAAATAAGTCAAATTTTGTGTAATTAACACAGTGACTACAAGAAGAGATAGAAAAATTGAATATATTTACCTGTACTAAAGCTTAACTTGAGAAATTTTTTAACTTTATCGTACTGAAAACTAAGTTACATTACTCCAAACAAAGTCATATCAGCCATTATTAAAGTAATGTAACCTTTATATCGCATCCAAAAATGGTTATGTCACCCATTAAAAAAAATCAGGTAACCCTTAACTGAAGTCAAGTGATTTTATGAGCAGTCATATTACATTCATGAAAGTCGTGTACACCCTAGCTAACGTCATTTCACCTCAAGGCCAAGCTGAATCATCTAAAAGGAGGGTAAGATTCTTAAGAGCTAATGTCAACATGCATCAGACAAGCAACGGCAAGTCACCCAAAATTTCCTTTCACTCCAACTTTCATATTTTGTAGACAATGTGTCCTAATAATTGTGGTGTAGTTTCTTTGTGAAAATATATTTTAGTTTTCGAGAAATTTTTTTTTTCGTTCAACCGCTCAAATATGCAAATTTTCACCGTGAATATTGCCCTCATGTAACGAATTTATTTGACATCCGATATTTCTGTCGACAAAATCCTTTGTTTTATCATCTTAACTTAATCCTCTCATTATTGAAGCTAGCAAAAAAATATTTATTTTTTGGTGAATATTTTTGTCCGACATACTTCCTCTATGTCGAAAAGTAGCACCAAAACAAAGACAGTTTAAACAATGACCGATATGATAGAATCTACTGAGCTTCTACAAAAAAAATCAAAGTGCTCTGTGAGCAAACTCGTGAATTGACAGATAATTTACATGATTTTTTGGATTATGTTTTAATGTTATCTGGTTTAGGGAATTTTGTGGTTGATTGTCATATTTAGAGTACGAGCAGTAGTTCAGTGTTCGCTAATGTAGCAATGAAACAAAGTAACGTTGGGATAAGAAGGCATTACAATTGAAATGATCATGCTATTACATTTGACAAAGGTGAATGATGTCATGTGTTTTAAACATATATCGTTTTTGTTTCTGGTTCAAAAGAAAAGGTTGGAAGTAAATGTGGGTGAAAAGTGAAAATTACTGTCTATCATTGTAAATATTGGAAAATCAAGGCAATGCTGTCTTAATGGAAACATTAATGATTCCTTCTTTATCAAATGAGTTAAACGGGAACGAGTTTTGAGTGATATAACTAAGCCCAGACTGCCACCGTCATTTTGGATTTCCGCTTGGGTAGATTTTGGTCACGTGCTAGGCAACGCATAATCAAGAACAAGATAGAATTTCATTTCAGGCTATTTATCAATTCTGTGGTGTATAACTTTCGCATTTTAGTACGTAATATTTATTTTGAATCTTCAAACTGTCTTGGAACTTAAAAGAAAATTGTTCTTTAAAAATTCACTGAAAATCGGTAGCCAAAATTATTTGTTTAGGTGTTATTTGATTTTCGTGTTAACCTGTAATCTCGTCAGTCGCCGGCACCTTTTGTTGATTCATACAGAAAAAACACACGATACGAAATGTAATGATCGATTTTGTCCCAATCTCACGCCATAACAGAAGAGCTTTTGAAAACCTGTAAACTCCGAGCGCTTCGGAGTAAGTGATATTTTTTAATGAGTCTTCGGATTGTTTTCAAGTTCAAGGATTGTAAATTACAATTTTATAAAAAACGAGGGTTGTTCTCTTATTTCAGTGTGAATCCTCGCACGCCTACCAGTCGCTGGCGCCGCTTGTTGAAACTAAAACGAAAAATATAAACTGTTTTAAGATTATCATTGGCTTCTTTTTCAACCCACCCCTATTCTTAGTAACAAAGGTCCCCATTTCGTTTGTTTATTACTCGCCAAAAACTATCAAATGCACTCAAAAGCCTAAAATCGAAAAAAAGTTTACAGGAATCGACCAATCGAGCGAGTGAGCATGCGCGCAAGAGCGAGTTAAAAAGGATGGTTATAAAGTTACTGTAAAAATTTCCTTGTGTTTTTGTGTTGTTCTATCGTGAGACGAACTCAAAGTCCAGCAAAATTTGCTTACTTTTCGCCACCGTTTATTGGCATAAATCACTACAATTTGTAAAAAAATCTAACATAACACTCTTACCTTGTTTATTTATGATTTTATGAGACCAATAAGCTCTTTCGGTTACTATATTACGCTTCGGTATTACTTCTTGCCAGGAGGCCAGGTCTTAAGTTGTGTCACGCAATAATTGATCCCAACACAAATGGATATTTACCCTGTATGAAGATTTTTTTTATGTTGAATTGACAATATTTGAATGTCACTTTTGTGGCCACTAATCGTTGTTTCAGTAGCAGCGTAGCAGTTAAAAGCGGGTTGTTAGGTGCTGACAGGGTGGGTATTGACCGTAATTTTGCACAAGATGGTATTATGAATTTTCCAGAAGTCTTGTGCACTATCTGTGATACACGCTTTTTGTCATGAACGCAACCCCGGCTAGGCGGGTTACCCCACCTTGAGACGTTTACATGGCAAATTGTCACCCCGGCTGACAGGGTTACCCTATCTGGCAGACCGGGCAACCCGCCCAGGCGGGTCACCCCACCTATCATGTAAACATGATCAAAATAAAATAAGAAATTGTCGGGACAGGCGACTTGAGGTCCCCCACCTCAATGTAAACACACCCTAAATTTAGTGCCGGACTTTGAGTTCGTCTCACCATAGAACAACATAAATACACAAGGACATTTTTACAGTAACTTTATAACCATCCATTTGCCTTTTAAAAGCTTGAAGCTCAGTAGATTCTGTCATATCGGTCATTGTTAAAACTGTCTTTGTTTTGGTGCTACTTTTCGACATAGGAAAAGTATGTCGGACAATGATATTCACCAAAAAGTACATATTTTTTTGCCAGCTTCAATAATGACAGGGGATTAAGTTTAGATGATAAAACAAAGGATTATGTTGACAGGATTATCGAAGGTCGAGTAAATTCGTTACATGAAGTCACACAACAGGGTGAAAATTTGCATATTTGAGCGGTCGAACGAAAAAAATAATTTCTCGAAAACTGAAATGCATTTTCACAAAAAAACTACACCACAATTATTAGGATATATTGGGCTACAAAGTATGCGAAATATAAAATATAAAGTATAAAATCTGCGAACAGTTATATGCTTGTCCGCGAGTTATACTTCAGCAGAATGTTTTGAGAAATGGTCTTCTGGTCATCTGTGTATCTCAATTTACTCTGATTTCCCTCTACTTTAGAAGGTCAATGGGAAGAAGATTGACAAACACGAAAACCAGCATAACTAATCACACCTAAAAATTTAGTTGCTTACTTGGTTGACACAACGCTTGAGAACCCTTGTCATCCGATTGACATTGAGGTGGAATATTTAACTTCCCATCAATGCGATCGCATAATGCAAGTTCAAACTCTTCTCCGGTGCAAGAGACATCGGACATTGCAAAAGGTATTCCCTCAGCCTTTATGTCTGACCCAATAAATTCCGCCAAAGCCTCTTCAAAGCCAAGTTGACGACAAATAACTTTGACATCATGAAGGTCCCATTTATTCTTACATATCTTTGCCCATTTCCCCTTGTAAAACACTTCCACTCTTCCTCCATACTCCACATTTGCGCCATTCAAGCGAACAGGGACTTATGAAATTACAAAAAGTTCAATCCGTTAAGATGGAAAACACTAATTATCAAGAATCAAGAATGGCTATAAATCACGAAATGATAAATAGTTCATGCCAGTCTAAGTGTTTTGTTTTAAGGGAAATTCTGGGTGCAAATTATTCATTATTCGAACGTTGGCCGCATCGTTCGTTGTCACGATGTGGTTCCTCGCTGCAATGTTTTACGACAAACCTCTTTTTCATTGCTTCGTAACTGAGTTTTAACTTGTAAAACTAGATATTTTTTTCAAAATATTTGGAAACATTCAAGACATGTTTTCTTTGCCCGAAAACGTTTACTTTCGGAGAACACAAAAGGGTAATTTACATTTTAAACTAGAACCTCATTTTTAAAGCATTTCTCACGGAATAATCTAGAAAACTGCGCAGCTAGGTTCTTCTCTCGGCAGTAATTCAACTATAATCGTCTTAGGGTGTAAACAATAGAAACTCACTAGATTTTTAGCGATATATACCTTTTTAGAACCTAAAAGATACCCGAAGATGAACAATCATTGATCTCGGGAAAGTTTTCTTCCCTGGAGTGTGAGTAAATCTATCAAGTTACCATCTTTGGAGATTATGTGGATATTACATGAGTGCAATTTATTATTACCTTTGCAAAATTGTTGTTTCTTTTTCAAGTTGTTTTGACATGTGGTGGGAATGGTACAGTTGTAGTGGGTGGACATCTCGGAAGCATTGCCACGTTCTGGGTACCATGTGCCATTAGCATACACAACGTTGCTATAGTAGCCCATGGCCATGCAGGTTGAATTTTCATCTGCTTCATCCCATTGACTGGTACAAAGCTTTTGCCAGCTGCTGTTTGAGAATATCTTCATAGTACCGACAGATGGGTTCTTCTCTGTTTCAAAACGCAGGGGAAATTCTTCAAGTGTTAAAAAAATAAATTGATAAATAAGGATAACGATAAACAACATGAACTACTCCAGCATAGGTAAATTATTGTGTTGATGATGTCCCCATATAATTACCTAGTAACAGTAGTTCTTGCTTTGTTGAAATATTTCTTTTCAGTTTATGGTGGAAGAATTTCCTTTCTAGCTAACATGATTTTCTTTGCCAGCAGGTCAATGCCAAAATGCTCTTTAGCAACTGAGGCCCTCGCATTTTTAAACATATTTCTTATCATTAGATGATAGTTAGCATTACCGCATTAGCTAAAAAGGTATTGCTTACGGGCAGTCCAACGAAATTTGTAATCGCCATTGCGCAGATAGTGCAGACTTCTTACAGAGCGACCACAAATATCAGCGAAAGCTTGCTCCGAGAATTTAGTACCTATATTGTAGTACTAATGATAGTGGAGACTTGTTTTGTTTCTTTCAAGAAAAGCATAGTGAATTCCATACATATACAGAGTTTGTGCATTCATGAAGGATTTCTCACTTATAATGAACTCCTAAATTTTGAAGTTTGTATGTTACCTTCTTGGCAACTGAACATGTTGTTACATTCTCTTAGCATTGCTCCGGTCCCATCGCAGTTTTTCCCACCATATGCTGGTTCTGGATTGGCGCATTCTCTCTGTCTTGTTTGTATACCACCAACTGGCTTGGTACAGATACTCCAGGAGTTCCACTCACTCCAGCCACCATCCACTAACAATGTTGTAAACAAAAACATTTGATAAAAAAGCACAGACGACGTGTTTGGATCATCTAACAAAAGTTAAAGTATGTAAGAGAGTGGTGCAGTCTATATTTCTACCTTTCTCTATAATTACTTTTAATGCTTATGTTAACATTTGGTTACGGTAGACTCATTGATTTGGTATTCGGCGCGATGCCGTAGGGTTTGCAATAAACTTATCGAGACACACTTGTAAGAGCAAAAATATAATTTGAAGGCGATAATGCGATGGGGAATCCGTGCCGGTCTGTCTTTACCTTGATTCTAATGTTGATAGTTTCCAGACAGACCCCGTCCTTTATGTGAAAACACTCTGACGTGTATAATCAGTTAATGTACAAATGCACGATACACAAACTATAGCTTAAAAAACAACATTTTAAGCCCCTCCTTTTTGGGGGAACGGAAACAAACACTACGGGAAACCGTAACAAATTTCAATTATGAGTCTTAGTAGCTTTTCGAGCGAATTATGCAGCAGAAAAGGCCTTCCTAACAACTCACTCTCACCTTCAGATCGGGTGAGATCGAAATGGCCTGCTCCTTATTGGTTTCCTAACCAACATCAAAGACCAATAGGAATAATGGAAACTCGATCCTCAAGCCTAACGATCTACGTATAAAAAAGTCACAGAAGCAATTTCCACTCGGGAACGGAATTGAGAACACCACTCTACCTTTCCCTGAAAGACCTTGCTATTGCAACACCATCTTCAAACAAAAGCTGAAGAGACTCGTGAAGAGTCGAAACCGTCGATATTGTTGTAGCCACTATAAACAGTTGCACTAATGTCCGCCTTTGACAACTCTCTTACGGAATACTTTACACAAAGTCTTGGTGAAGAAGACAAAAACTATATCTCACGAGAAAAAACGTGTAAATAGGCAACCGCTCAAAGGAAAGCACTCGGCGAACATTATAAAAAATACAATGAAAAAATAGTCAAATTAAGGAATGAGATTCTGACTCTAGAGAGCTTATTTATACACTTAAAAATAAAATAGATGGAAATTATAAGTGTGCTTGTTAGGCAGTATACTATCTAGATTGACGATGAATAAATACGTGGGCAGACATTATGAACTAATTTATTCATACCCCCGAGCACGCGTTGATACGGGAACTTTAGAATGTGATGCAATCATGCGCGAGTAACGCAACGATGACATGACATCCTCCCTCGCCAAAAAAAAATATATATACATACATATGCAAATACAAACAAATATTGTCTCCGAAGTCCAAGACAAAATTAATGTGACCCATTGTTCAATAATAACAAGATAATAACAAGAAAAAGAAGAAAAATGTTACAAAAGGAAGGCACTGAGGATATGGAGTGCTCTTGTGAGGTTGTACTCTGTCAGCCCACTTTCTAGTAAGGTTCGTTGTCATTAAACTTCTTTGGCTTTCGGGTCATTGTCTGTCAACCAACTTACTGGGATGCCGTGGCGGGCAAATTGGGCTTTGGTGAGCACGAAGATGGTAGTGGATTGAGTGTTTATCAGCTGGTCCAACTCATAGAAATCACTGTAATGGTTTACGATAACTAGGTATGGCTTATGTTGGAACTCAAATATATCTTGCAAGATGACCTGTCAAGGTCGTGTAGGGACAGGAAGGGATAGTATGGTCAGTGGTGGCTTGCTTTGCACACTGGGAGCAGGTAGGGCATGACTAAAAACATGCTTCTATGTGAAACGAAGGCAATATTCTGCTCCCCGATGGCAGTAGTGGATTTTGCTCAGCATACTTGGTCTGAGAGAGGTAGGGACGATGGCGCGAGTAGACTTAAGAAGAATATCATTTACAATGCTGAGTTCTTCGCGAACCGTTGAGGGGGTAATGCTGCATCAAGTGCATGTCAGGGCATGATGATGTGGCATTGCCTAATTGCTCGCGAGTGGTATCGGTGAGGGCCGGTGAGGTCCAAGCGAGCAAGATGAACGTGAAACACATGGTAGGTGTCTGACATGGATGGGTTGACAGCTTCGTCTTGACATGGGGCTCTGGATACTGTGCCTGCTAAATGCAAGAGAGAACCTTTTCTGTACACGATAGTAGTTGTAACGCTGTAGGAGACGCAACATCATCTGGAGACATTTAGGCGCTAAGGCGAGATCCTTCTTGAAGATCGACTAAAAGGGTTGGTGGTCTTTATAGATTCTGTGTTGCATTTTCCCAAAAGCCATTGCTCAAGCGTGTTGAGAGCTTCAACAATAGGCAGGGAATCCTTTTCGATTTGCGCATAGCGCTTCTCGGTAGTGGTTAGGCCTTTTACTGAACGTAATAGGTCGTAGAGAAGACAAGTGAAGGGCGCTGCTACTGTGAGGTTTGATGGGTTGTAAGAGGGCAGCTCCTTGGCCATAGTCTGAGGCGTCCACTTGAAGGATCAATGGCGCAGTTAGGTATGCCAGGCATGCTGCAGAGGTGGCTGGGACTTTTGCTGAATCAAAGGCTTGCTGGTGCCTTGTTGACAATAGGAACGGTATGTCCTTTTTGCTGAGGTTGCATTGAAGTTAAGTGACGCTGCTAAGTTGGGAACAGAATTTAGCCAGGTAATTAATAAACCCAAGCAATCGGTGCACTGCTTGGCTTTTGGTTGGAATGAGCATGGCGATTATAGCTTTAATTGTAACAGGGTTGGGCTGGAGGCCATCCATAGTGGTAACATGGCTCATGACGGTGGCTTTGCAGATATGGAATTTCATCTTGTTGACATTCAGCTTGACATGACGTTGTTCAAATCCCTCAAGCACGGCGATAAGGATGCAGTCGTGGTCGATTGGACGTCATTGGCGCTTCAGCCAGGGATTAAGATACCTTCGGTAATACTAAAGCCTAGGAGACCATCAAGCACCACATGAATTTGGCGCTGCCATTCTTTGGATGCAGAGGATATGCTAGATGGTTGCCTAATCCCTCTGTAGCGATCCCATGGTGTGAACATCGTGGTCATCAGAGATGATCTTAAGGACAAGGGTATATTTTGCCTATTTGACATCTTTTCCTTCCATGCAGCTTGTGGATGTTTTCTTCCAAGGTGGAGATGATATACTTTGGACATTGAATGGCTTTATTGAGGGTCTGGGAAGGGTCTAAGCAGCTCCGTATTTTCTCGGTTTGGTGGGGGTTGGTTCTCGCTTTCGGTTGAGATGCCCTTACCAGCTGGCCAGTGGTTTCATACACACCCAGGGCCGCTTTGACCGCATCCAGCTTTGAAATGGGCTCCCAGTGATTTGGGGGATCCTTCGGTTTCCGTTGGCCATCTCCGGCTCTGTGAAATATGTCTTCTCGGAAGCGACTGAAGGATTCGTTGAGACCGAAGAGAAACTTACCCCTAATAAATTCTTCCGTGTTCACGCCAAACGATCATCGCCCGGCGGCAGTACGTATAGCGGTTTCTTACGTTGAAATGCAGGTTTGGTCTGCTTGTGACATTTTTGCTTAGAAATGGTAGCGGTCTTGCATCAAACTTCATGCACCAGCGTAGTGTTCTTTGATTTTTTTTAAGCCAAATCCTGTGTTTTCGAGCGTCATCGTTCGGTATCCTGGAAACTGTTTCGCTGTGTAAGGTATCCCATTCAGTTGCAGGAATTGCTAACTCGAAGGGTCTCCCAGCGACGATGTAGTGGTCCCCAGTCTTGGTGAGTCTGCTTCTAGCGGGGTTTCTGTAGCCTTCGAGTTAACATTACTCATGAAATCTGGTCTCCCAGTAACGGTTTTGGTCACGGTTTGGTCGCAAGGCTTCTACATCGAGGATAAACTTTTCGTGCTTCAGCATAGTGCAATTGTAAAATGTTGTTAAGGGAAAAATTCATGTGTAAAATTACTTAGTTCAAGTTTTGTTTCAATTCGGGTTTTGTTTTTCACGTTTTAATTTACTTCTTGTATTCTATTCGTTCTTTGACTCGACCGGTTGAGCTATCAAGAAAGATGAATGAATTGTTCTACTCAAATTATTGTTATCATTGTTAAAAAAAACTATAGCCGAAAAAAATTGAATTGTTAATGTATATCATAAAATATTACACAGAGTGTTTTTCGTGGGTTTTTTTGGGCAAATATATTCGCTAATCTTCCATATGTATTCGTATACTTTCCTATTTAAAATATTCGGGTTTATCCGGGTTTTCCTTCTAGTAAGTCAAAAAAATGTATAAAAACCAAAGTAGCTTTTGTATTTTGCTCGTTACTCGCTTTCATTATGCACCTGCATGTGGGCACTTTTTTCATTTATTACTGATGGAATTTTTAGGTAAATATAAGTGTTATGATCTTTCTGGAAAAATTGGTTCTCATGGTAGTTGGCAGCTGAGTTTATACTCGTAACTTTAATTTCCTTTCATACGATAGTTTCCACACCAACCTTGCATAGATAAGCAGAAACTTTGACTCTGGCATGATGTATGTTAGAGTGCTCGACGAATAAAGTCTGCAGTGGAAAAAAAACGCTGTCTCTTCCTTGACGTCCGCACAAGCTCGCTCGAAGTAGATCTCCGTGTGCCGAAGTAGATCTCCGTGTGACGAGTTTCCGTTCTCGTAAGCCGAGTGCTCTCTACCGAGTTAATTTCCCCCGTTTTGTACGTTTCCCGCGAAGTCCAGTTTATCGTCACAACATAGATCAACGGCATATTACGCTCTTAATATCATTACACCGAAGAACAGATCTTTAAACAAATTCTCCCTTACAAGAAAAAAGAATATTTTGTAATACTTGCAGCCTGACCTAAGGTAATGTTACGGAACAAGTTTGTTAGACCACAGGCGGCCCAAGCTCCAACTGTGAGATGATCATCTCGCGAAATAAGAGTCATGGCGAAATTATAAGAGTTTGTATGGGAATATTTACGATCGCTCTTAGACCTCTTAGGAATAAAAAAAATGAACACAATCAAATTTTCAATAAAAATACCACACCTTATTTCCACAGTGCATCGCTTGTTATCTGACCGCTTACTACGTTAATAAACCTAGAAACGGTCAGATAACAAGCGATGCACTGTGGAAGTAAGGTGAGGTATTTTTATTGAGAAATTGATTGTATTATTTTATTCCTTAGAGTTGTCGTAGATATTCCCATACAAACTCTTATAATTTCGCCGTGACTCTTATTTCTGGAGCTTGGGCTGCCTGTGGTTAGGCCAGATATATCCAAATCAAAATTTATGAAAATACGATCTAAATACGCCTTAATCAATTTAGTAGGTTAAAGCTTAAACAGCAAGACCAAAATGTACACAATACAATAAATAGGTACTTACGGACTGATGAGTTTGTTTGTTGCCATCCGTTGTGATATGAAGAAAGGCAAGAAAGAGGAAATCATTAATCCTTTATTTCATTGAGGAGGCCAGGTTCCGCAGAACAGGCGCAATATTTTTCTGTGTTTTTCAGACAAACGGAGGCAAGCACGAAGCGAGCACGAAGTGTGAGTCACGTACGGAAGGAGGAGTACAAAAAAAAGAAGGGCAAAACCAGCTGTACCCTGAACTTACACCAATTGTTCAAGCTATTTTTTCCCCAGACACCGGCGGAGACTACAACAAACATGGTTTTATGTCGAGGCAACATTTTCTCCAAAGAAATGACGATTACAAGTAAACATATGCCTCTATGCGAGCGAAACCTATAAGAAGGTGATATATTTGAACGTAAATAAATCTTTATAGTTATTTTGGTGTTTTCAAATGCGTATGCGGACAAGTTTTGTAAACCTAGTGCGTCTGCTACCTTCGGAGGATAAATCTCCTAAATCTCCCATCTCATTGTTTACGGTTGATTTTATTTTTTTTTAAGGCCAACTCTGTTCGTATTCCCAATTTACTTTGCTATGTGCCTTTAAATACATCAGCGATGCATTTCCTTTGCCTGTCCTTTACAGTTGGTTTGTTTGGAATTACTCTAAGGGCATCTCGAATAGCTTCGTCCATAGAACATGATACGCTACGCTTTTGTTGAAAGATATTCGATTATCACATGATATTCACTAATCAATTTGATAGGAATGGTGGAAGTGTGGGAAGTATTTATTTTTTTGCGCTCCTCCCTCGCGCTCGCCTAACGCTTGTCTCCGTTCGCCACTGAGACGCAAATAATCACGCCGGTTCTGCAAGCAAGACAAGGCGTGGCGTGACATAGTCGGCAATAAGTTATCGATTAGAAAGATATTTTTAAATATTGAACTACCAAGTTAAAAATCATTGGAAATAATTCCGAAGCACGAGAATATAATCTCTTGTTATGAAGTGAATGTATTTGGAAACCTGAAGACTATCATTCGCAAAAATACTTCGATATTTAGAATTGTTCGTGGCAAGCGGCTGAGGTGGAAGGATCTAAAAGACCTTTGAACGTTTGAAGGTTAAAACTGAACTGTTTTTTGACGGTTGATGATTAAACTTTGGGCTGTTTGATGGCTGACAGTTAAACCCATTGAGACCCTTCAAAGCGGACGATTTACCTGAATTACACCCGAAACTCATGTGGAGGCATGTATTGTAATTTTAATCATCATATGACCCGTACGGACCCGCGCGCCCTTCTTTTATATGCAAGTACATCCTATTTAGGTTGAGACAAAAATTTCGAAATCTTCAACACTTGGTGGTAAAATGTTTATTGACTAAGTTTGGTCGGGCCGGACCGGATAATAAGCATTAGTATAACCTCGAGCCAAACCTTTATCTGTCCGGCCCACCTATCCTCTTAATAAGTACATCTTCACGCAATTTTTTCCTCTTTCGAAGTTATGGTGTTTGCCCATATACCAATGAATCGAAATGAAACTCGCAACCAAAAACGGGATGTGCACGCTCCAAAAAATTAATCCGCACTTTAGTTACATTAGGTTTACCTTTCAACAGAAAATCGCCTACATTTTATTCTGTTTAAATGGTGACGATGAACGAAGACGATTGATGATGTAAATGACTTATTTGGAGAGAGCGACTAGTATTGTACAGAGTTCAAATTGATGCTATTTGCACGCAACAAAAGGAAACTCTGAAAATAACGTGACAGACTCGTACGTACCGTTTCGTATTTTGGTAATTATCTAACGAGAAGTCCCAGATGTTCACTTCCATCGAGCGCCCGACCTCACACAGGTTTTGATAGTAAGTAATTTTTTTTTTAACATTAATGGAAAGGCCAATTAAAAGAAAACAAAAAACGAAAACAAAAGGCAAAAACAAAAGGCCAAAGCAAACAGGGAAAAATAGGCAATACAAAGACCAAAGTAACAACAACAATAACAACAATAACAACAACAACGACGACGACGACGACAAAAAAAAAAAAAAAAAACCCGACTGATAAGGACGAAAGCTACTTACGGCCCTTCAATTGATATTCATTTGCCCTGCTTATCAAGCCCCAGCAGCCCTGGTGCCACGAACAGATTTCTGATGATGCTCACCTGCAAGTCGGCAGACCTGGCTGATCAGATTGCTGAGTTTCAGCAGCAGGTTTATGAAGTTAGCCACCAACACAACATCCTCGTCACTCTCCGTGACCAGTCGAAGTTCTTCTTTGATTACACCCCTGCCAATACCTACGGCTAGCACACGAACACCTGCCTGTCTCAATGGTTCGGAAGCCTCTTTTAGGCCTTTGGCGTCGGCAACTTCGGTTTGGGTACCGTCTGTTATCAGCATTGCAATGTTGGGCACGCCCGACCTCCTTTGAGCGAAGATGTCGCTGGCTGTTAGTTCCAGTGCTTTGTCGATTCGTGTCATTCCTCTCTGGTGACGCAGACTGTCTACAGCTCCAGCGAACTCCTCCTGGTCCGTATACTGGCCAAATCGAGCTTCCACTGAGGCTGAGGTACCGTACAGAACCATGGCCACTCGGCTGCCGTTTAGAGATGGGCCAAAACTCTTCGCCACTTCCTTGACAAAGTTCCCCAGTCTCCTGAAGTTTCTCATGCTAATGCTGCCCGAAGAATCGATGATAAATGCCAGATCCACGGGAGTGCTACACGGCGGCGATGCTAGGGAGAAAGAAAGGCAACATGTCAGACTACTTGTGGCCATTGAAAAACGTGTGAAACGGCCGCACGGCTTGCTAAGAGAAAATCCAATTCAATTGTGAATTGCCTTTGTCGAGCTTAGGCTTCAGGTGAAAACAATCTGTCAAATTGGGAGGCTAGGAGGGCATTGATTTAAATGACTCAATTGGAGAGAGCGACTAGTAGTGTGCAGAGTTCAAATTGATGCTATTTG
This sequence comes from Pocillopora verrucosa, assembly GCF_036669915.1. NCBI lineage: Eukaryota > Metazoa > Cnidaria > Anthozoa > Scleractinia > Pocilloporidae > Pocillopora > Pocillopora verrucosa. The sequence continues at coordinate 7,606,163 of NC_089322.1, read as the reverse complement.
CACGCAACGAAAGGAAACTCTGAAAATAACGTGACAAACTCGTACGTACCGTTTCATATTTTGGTAATTATCTTACGAGAAGTTCCGGATGTTCACTATCCTCATTTCAAAACTTAATGGGAAAACATAAAAACACACTGAGCTTTTTTTAGCTAATTTTTTTTGGATATTAGAGACTTTCAACAGTTAGTTTTGTTAAAAAAAAAACAACTTTCTAAAAAAAAAATTCCACGCCCACAAGTATGAATGCCTCAAAACAACTAAGTAACTTAAAAGAAACTAAAATGGAAATTGAAGAAAAACCTATTACATTGTCAGTAGTAACAACAATAAGAACAAGCCTAATTCTGCCTATTCGGTCTATGTTATAATTATTGTTATTAATTATTCGATTTATTAAATAAAGGAAAAGATAGAGATAGAGAGAGAAGGCGGAGAGACAGCTCTCAATATTTGTTTGTATCTCGACCTGATTACTACAGTACAACTTGACTAGTTAGCCATCAGCCTAAAGGAAACGCGACTGCAGTATTAGGACAACGGTGACAGAGATAACAAACTTACGGCACTGCTGTTCATCTGAGTTATCACAACAGTTATTTTCCCCATCGCAACGTTTATATTTAGCAAGACAATTTTTATTTGCGCAAGTGAACTCGTAGTTTGCACATTTTTCTGTATGATAATACAAATTATTTCAATTCAAAGACATAAAATATTGAGCCTGTGTATGTAAGAAAAGGGAGAAAACAAACAAAACCTGAAATAATCCAAACAACTTAGACATACTTCTTAGCTCTTAAGGTTGTGCGTTTGCCTCAAAATTCTCCTCCGCTAAATATATTTGAACCGATAAGCACACAAACGAGCAACTCGCAAGCTCTTGCTACCACAGATTCCCATGATGAATTTTAATCCCTGTTGTCTCCAGAAAGGTGAAAGTTGCCGCTGACCCTTGGTCTCTCTATGTCATTTTTCCTTCTTTTGACTTTTAGATTTATTTTTAAAAATGAAGAGACGAGGACTCGGCATTATACTATTTTTGATATCATGAAAATCCATGAATTTCAGCTGTCTTGACAGAAAGGCTTTGTAAATATATATGGAAAAAAAAATAAACTGAAATCGATGAACATGTTTGATTAGTTTCTTTCCTCCATATCTCATACAGCCTCCCTATCAAGCAGGAAGTGACCAGCTAACTTTGGTTTTTGTTCCGTTTTTGTTGTTTCAATCCATCTCTTGAAATCATTTTTTAATACTTCAAAGATCCTCACCCTTAGATATTTTATTAATAGTTACATGTAAATCAAATCAATACAAACGTAATGGCAACTATGAGCGACGCGTTCAAAATATGCCATTCCTTTAATGCGGTTATCCGAGCAATATTACAAGCAGACGACACAAAGATAGATTTAGATGTATGATACTTACGGCCAGCTGATTGGCGCAGGTAAAACATGAAAGAAAAGGAAAAGTTACTCAACTGGTCTATTAGTATCGTTACAATACCGTTAAGCTTTATGAAATTTTTGTTACGGCTGCCACGCCTTTGCTACCGGACATTGATATGTTATAAGTTTGTTTCGTGTTAAACATGTTAAACCGCAGTAGTGACGTTATTTTCTGTCCATTAGGGACGTGATCTTTAAGTTCCACCCAGAACCGCATTTTAGTTAGTAATCTCGTGTTGGGCTGACGATAAGACGTGTCTATCGAAAGGCGCCCTTTTGCCCACCTTATCTCGAAGTTCGTTTTGGTCAAACCTTTACAAGCGGGACTGTTATATAAGTGCTTATGTTCCTTCTCTTCGTATTTGTTTAAACATCTAGTCTTTCGGTAGTTTCGCCCAGTTTTTTATACCAGTTTCTTTGAAACTTTCTAACACGTGGCTTACGTTGTTCATGCTTTGTTAGTAAGCCGCTCGTTTTTTCTCACTCGGTTGATAGTTTTGTTAGAATTCGTTTGCAGGCGATTCTCCTTTATCCTTGAAGATAGTCTGTTGTGAGTTTATTTCAGAGTTTCAGCTAGTCTTTTGGGATCTTGCTTTTATATCGGAATGATTGGAATGTTGGTTCGTATCTTAAAATTTAGCTTAGCTTCTTCCTTATAATTTCATATTTCAGTTTACGATAAGTACTTGGGTACCTCGACTACGCTAATGAAATGATTCAAGTCTTTTACGTACAATATATCCTCGCTTCATAGTGCGTCTTCATTAGCGAAACTCATAGTTGTCGTTGAAATTGCTTCGCTTGTGTCGGCCGCTACAATTTTGTTTATGGCGCACTGGCGACAAAAGTTTACGTGTTGAAGAAAAATTTATTCGTAAGCTCTACGTTATCAATTTAATATCCCCTGTGTTGCGACCGTTCGCGTTTTCGCTTATTCGAGGTCAATTAGTACAGTCAATTAAGGCAATGCCGATGGGTGTATGACTATATTTCTAGAAAAGTTTTTTTCAAATTAACATGCTAACGCTTGGGGAACTCAATATACTCGAGAAATCTCGAAGCGTTCATTCACTGCATGCATGCGTAACAATAGTTGCTTTAAAAATTTATCATATAGAGCATTTTACGTTGCAAAGTACAAATCATCATTTCTGGTCTCCCAATTAATGCATTTGATTTTGTCCAACGGCAAGATACAAAAGGAGTTCATCTCGTATATGAAATCGCCACTGTCTCATTCAACTAGTTGCAGTTTATTTCATTCGATTTTAAAATGACTTTGGCCATCAAAAGAACCGTCTTCGTGCCATTATAGTTCTAATCTAAAGATGGCCCAATGTGACGGCATTCAACCAATAGCCAGTTCAGTTTTGTAAAACTGCCTCTGCATATGATTTACGTCACAGCTTTATTTCGCTGTCTTGGAGGCGTCCTTGCAAATGAGGGGTTCTTGGAAATTTAGCTTTTTTCTATATTTTTGAAAACAGAGTTAGCCTTCCAATTTAATATTACTTTTTGAGAATAGCATTTTACGCTAAGCCCATATAAAGAATGAGAAGATGTACAGAAGCAGAAGTTACCTATCAACCATAGTACTTACTGCATTGTTCGTCTGATCCATCTCCACAGTTAGAGTACCCATCGCAGCGTTGAGACGCGTGGATACACTTTTGTTGATTTGCACAAGCAATCTGATCGCCTTGACAAGTTACTAGCAGATGATTTAAAGAAACGCATGAACCGTGGCAAAACGTTGGAACTTCTTGTTCATTTTTTTCCAAAAATATATAATTAATATTAAGGACTACTTCACGACTTGAGCAGCTTACTTGTAGTGATTGATCTTTTGTGATTGACATTTTGCAATAACTTTTTATCAAAGACAATGTTTGATAACCGTTAACGTCCACTTTACATTTTTTCAGTTTATCGAAATGATTTTATTGAATTCTGTATTTAATAATCTTTTCGTCGTTTCAGTCTCTGAAAGTTTACTTAAAAACAGCCCGTGCGAATTTTCTCTCCGGAAGGCGCCTAAGAAGGTCTGACTCCGTCCCGAACGTAGCCGGATGCAATTTCTTGATGGCAACAAACTCCTGAGGTTAGTTTCCCTTTGTTCTCGATGAGAGATAAAGCCTTACAATTTACTGAAACTCTCACGAAACGATTGGAGTACAAATTGCCTACATCATACACAATTCAGAAGTTCACTGACTCGACTGTATGTGATGAGATTTACTTTAATCATCTCTGTTATTATTACCATCATTAAAAAGAAACATTTAGTGTCCGATGAAATTTGCATCGAAACGTTTCGAGATCGCGAGTTTTCGATGAAATGTCGCAAATACCAGTAAGACACGCCTCAATCACGGCGAGCTTCTTACCTGAGATTTAAAGCTTTTCTTATTATTTTTTTAAAATTTAACGCCAGCATGAGATGTTTAATGGTTTAGACCGGTTGTTACAAGTACTTAGTGTATCAGTTCTGTCAAAATTTGGAGTAACGGGTTAAGTCCTCCAAAGTCTCATTCAGATACAGAAAAGCCTGTTCAGAATAGGGTTGGAATTTGTGATGCGTCTATCATGCTAAACTTCTTTTGGTTATAAGGTTTCATAGGGAATCACTAGATTGACTAGAAGTTAAACAATACAAAATGGCAGTAGTAACATACTCGCAGATGTGCAGGGGACGGCTACCAGCATGAGCAGTAGAACAACCTGGGGATTCATGACAATCTTTGTGGAAACAATAAAAAGGTAAAAAATGATCAAAATTAAATTTAATGAGTCAAATCGTTCCTATTCATTATAATCATTTTTCTTATTTCATTGTAATCCATTTTGGTGAGAAATATAGAATTGTTGTTGTTGTTGTTGTTGTGGTAATTATAATAATGATAATGATGATAACGATGCTTCTATGGTCACAGGGTATTGAGAAACAATCGAAATGCGTTTGAAAACTTGTGCAATATGATATTTCACCATTAGAACTTAGAATGAAGATTTTATGTTGACATTAGCAACAATGAAATGTTCTGATCTACACAGTGCAGCTCAAAGATAACGGGACATCATACAGAAGTACCATGCGCACGCATCAAGCGACATATGTCGACATACTCCCATAAATACGCGTATTTCCTTCCCGTATGGGCCTTTGTTATTCATTGCTCTACCTGTGCTTTGAGTAGCGTTGAGTTGTAAAAAAAAGAGATGGTACTGTAAAAGCGCCACCAGATAGTATGAAATGGGCAAAATAATAATGAAAACATCTATGAAAGTTATCGTGTAGAAATGTAAAAATGACTGTTCTTTTTTTTTGTGTATTTTATTTTGTTGTATTGCAATTTTGTGGTCACTTAGAGCTGTATAATAATATTGTGGCATTTCTAATAAACTTGTAAGGGAGTAAAAAAAGGAACACTTCACCTTTCTTGCACTTGGCAATGATCTGACTCAAAACACTTGTACAATCTGAAAAAGTAAAACATTATCAATTAAGAAATTGGAGTTCGTATCAAACTGAAAATCTTAAGAATAGAAATTGAATTATTCATAACTACATTTTAATTAACTATGTTACTTGTTCGTCACACCATTCCTGAAGACACTTGAAGTGACTTCTGAATAGGCAAGCTTAAAGAGAATTTTATCACCAATCTAATCCTTACAGATACTCATTCCAACAAGGTAAAAGAAACTGAAATCGACAAAAACTGAGACTTCTTGATATGAAATTTGATAGAGCACTGTTCAACATCAAAAGTTCAACGCGTTTCAAATGAGCAATTACCTTGGATGCAAGGAGTTTTAGAGAGAAACCCTCCGAGAAAATAGATAGTTACTCGCGGGAAAAAGAACGTTCTCCTCGGATAGAAAAGAAAATTATGATAGCATATACAATAATACTGACGATGATACTTGTGATAGTAAAAAAACAAACAAACAAATACCATCCATCATATAGATATGAATAACGATAATCTACAGATGGATAAATTTTCATTTAGCCTTAATGTTTTCTGAAACGAAAATCTGATCGGAAAATTAGCATATTATTCTTTCTGATGATCACAAATTAAAGCTATGACAAAATCTTTATTTTAAATCAGCCAATCAAGTGACAGACTCTGAAGCATGCAGCCATCTGGGGACAAATAACATAAAGTTACTGGCGTCATTAGAGTATTTGAGCCGTAGCTGTCGAATTCCGCAGAACCCGGAGGTTCGAGTTTCGACTCCTTGTGGGAACTCTAGAAAAACGTCTTTCTTTAATTTTAAACAAAAGCTTGATTCAGTCCTTTTGCGAAATTTTGAAATTTAAGCTCTTCCACAAGTTTATCTTAACGTTTTTATTATTATTATTTTATTTTTATCATTTGTCACGTTTTGCTTTTCAATTTTGTTGTTTCGTTTGGTTTGTTTCGTTTGGTTTGTTTCGTTTTCTTTTCATTTGTAATAATTATTTTCTATTATCACCATCATGTTATCTTTTATTTTTTTAAGTTATCAGCAGTCAGCGTTTTCTCCAGAACGAGAGACCAAGAACAAATAATGCAAATTAACCCAAATACATAATAGTTAATTTAACCGACAGGTGCTGTGAAGAAAAATGTCTAACATGATCTTTTTTTTCATATTCTAGCGCACGGTGTGTTTCCCATCCATTGATAACAATAAGTGTTCCTCCTTAGAATTGCATGATCTCTCCAACGGGTTATTTTCCTTCAATTTTTTTTCTTCCTATTTAATGTACTATTTTAAGACAAAATACTTGAACAGTTTTTTTCCTTTTTTCGTTAAGAGGAAAACAGGCGAATGTGCAAATATAATTCAGCTATAACGACCACTTAGATCTAGAACTATATAAACAAAGCTTATTTAACAAACACTTTATCAGAGATAAAGCATACAGAAGCAAAGTACTCTAAAAAAATATTGTCCTAAAAATGCTTAACATACTAAGATAATGGTATTAACACAACAATAATCTTATGTCCGTCGAAGTCGCCCCGTGATCAGAATTAGAATCAGTACTTGTATGGTATTAAAAAATTATACTAAAATTATTTAACAACCGAGTCGAAATAATAGAGATGATGATCATCGGCGATGATCAATTATACACGGCACATCATCAGCAGGTAACAATTGAATTATAAAATATTTAGAATAACCATGTTTTCAATGTTCCACACGGTACAAAAATGGCTTAAAAAAAATTACCTTTCTTTCAGGCGTCTCTCTGAGAATGAATAGATTCCTGCCGAACAAAGTCGAAAGTCGCTGAATATATATATTCCTTCTGTGATGGCAGAAACCAGAAAAATTGAATATGGTGCCGTTAACTTTGCATAAAGATGTCTTTCAAGATCAATAATCATTCTCTTTAAATTTTGATGACCTCTCCTCGAATAAAAAGGCAAGAAAATTATAAGCTTGCAACCATCTGGAGAATGCAATTAACTTCTGAATAAACAGGTTTATATAACTAGAATTTTATTATCACTTGGTTCCGTCATGATAATCAATCCAACACGTTAGAAAATTTAGATCGAGAGCAACTGAGGCATCTTATGGTTATTATGAAATTTTTTATAACACTGTTAAGAATAAAACGTTCAAGGCGTTTTAAATGAGCAAACACCTTTGACGCGAATAATTCTGAGGAGAAACCCTCCGTAAAAGATAGATAGTTATGAGATGGGTAAACACTGCTCTGTTGGGATAGAAAAGGCGAGAATAACAATAACAATTGAAATAATGACGATGATGATACATGTAAATAATAAAAATACTAATAACCATACTAATAAAATGAATAACGATAATCTATAGATGGGTAAATTCTCATGTAGCTTTAATGTTTTCGAATACTGTTGAAAGATATCATTCCTGTCCAAAAGACATATCTACACAATCTCAGGAAAAAAGGCTGCGCGCGCCCGAAAATTAATACACAGCGCTTTATGAACACATTTGTAAATAGGTTGATATTTAAGCTCCATTTATTGTAATGATATACTTTTTAATTCATAATATGTATGTAGATTTCTGTAGTTTTTTCAATTCATTGTAACATAAGATATGTAGTTTTATCTTATGATGGAATAAAGACTTATATGTTGCTGATCAGCAAATTAGCATAATATTCTTCCTGTTGATCAAAGATTAGAATCATGACATCATCATTCTTTTGAGTCAGCCAATCAAGTGAGAGATCCTTGAAGCTTGAAGCCATCTGGTGGCAAATAACAAATTCTCCCCTCTTTGTGCTACACATTTCCTTTTGAATTGGATACAAGAATTTGATGTTAGATCAAGATAACAACTTCTACCTGATAAGTTTGAATATTCTCATTACCTGTCTGCTGAATAATGTATGGATATCATAGGAAGAAGATTCATAGTGATCACCACTGGGAGTGGAAGGCTAACCAATCACACTTCCCCTGAGAACAATTTTTAAAAGGAATAATAATTATGAAAAGATAAGAAAAACAATATCTCGTAGCGATAAGTTTAATCTAAACGCACACCGAGTGACGCATGTCGATGATTTACGGAACATCTTGCAAAGATAGAAAAACACTCAGTTGAAGAAACACTGGATTAGTAGAAAGGCTCGCACATATGGAATAATGTAATAGATAACTTTAGGGAAAATAACGCAAGTCAAATGACATCGATCCCCCCTTTTCCCCTTCGCACCACCTCTCGCCCCCCCCCCCCCCCCCCCACCAAAAAAAAAAACAAAAAACCCCCAAAAACTAAGAAAACAAAATGAACTTACGCCTTGTTCACAAGGTTGGTAGATAGGGGCGACGGAGACAGAGTGCATTGTTTGGGAGCCTTTCCTTCTTCGAAAGACTGTGGGAGAGGGGGAGGACCCAAGACGGAGGGCACAGTTTTTCCCAATACGGACCGACCCTAGACTGGTGAATAACATTTAATTTCTTTTCCCTTAAACTTAACCAAATTCTTTCCAAAGAACCCGAAAGATTTAGGGCTGTAATTACAGCAAGATCTTCAATAAACCTAAAAATATTTGAGCGAGTAAATGGTGGTTAAAATAGAGGTAATGCAAATTAAAGAAAGAAACTTCACCGAAGTCTGTTTTTCATTTTTCGTCCTCCCTCTTCTCCCAGGGTCTTTCGAAGAAGGAAAGGCTCCCAAACAATGCACTCTGTCTCCGGATCTCTCACATGATTGGCTGACTCAAAAGAATAATGATGTCATGATTCTAATCTTTGATCAAGAGGAAGAATATGATGCTAATTTGCCGATCAGCAACGGTATACGGAAACATTAAAGCTACACGAGAATTTACCCATCTATAGATTATCATGAATCATTTTATTAGTATGGTTATTAGTATTTTTACTATTTACATGTATCATCATCGTCCTTATTGCAATTGTTATTGTCATTCTCGCCATTTCTATCCCAACAGAACAGTGTTTACCTATCTGATAACTATCTATGTTTTTACGGAGGGTTTCTCCTCAGAATTATTCAGCGTCAAAGGTGTTTGCTCATTTGAAACGCCTTGAACGTTTCATGCCTACCAGTCTTATAAAAAATTTCATAATAAACATAAGATGCCTCAATTACTCTCGATCTGAATTTTCGAACGTGTTGGATTGAGTATCATTACGGAACAAAGTGATAATAAATTTCTAATTATAGGAACCCGTTTATTCAGAAGTTAATTGCATTCTCCAGATGGTTGCAAGCTCCTAATTTTCTTGCCCTCTTACTAGCTCGATTCGAGGTGAGGTCGTCAACATTCAAAGAGAATGACTTTTTGATTCAGAAATGCATCTTTATGCAAAGTTAACAGCACCTTCTTCCTTTTTTCGGTTTTTGTCATCGCGAAAGGAATACTTATATTTAGCGACTTTCGACTTCGTTCGGCAAGAATCTATTGTTATGAGTAATTGTTGTTGTAAATATAAGCTTCTAGAAATCCCCAGACTGCTTATTCATGTTGACATCAAGTGACGCAGTTGATGACACAGTTATTAAGTAATACTACTAAAATAGTTCTTTTGTAAGCTTCTGGTATGTTCCAGACTACTTTATGAATGTATGTGAGGACTCACTTATGTAGTAAAATGTAAAATGTTTTTCACCAGCCTGGGGTCGGTCCGTATTGGGAAAAAATGTGCCCTCTTTCTTGAGTACTCAAGACAAGGGCACAGTTCCCAATACGGACCTCCCGACTGGCGAATGAATTATATACATATATATGTAGATTTTTTTCGTTCAGGGCTCCCTAAGCAAGCATATGTATGTGTGATTAATTTACAACAATTTTTCGAGTAATTCATAATGCATTCATATAAGCGCTTACGAAGAGTTGCAATTTCATAAACAAGCAGTTAGCGAGAAATAAGAGAGATGGTAAGTTTTGAGCTCGGTTAAGAAATGAAGATGATTTTAGTCTTGTGACGAGCGAGGGACAAAGAAAACTTCTGAGTCCCCATGAGGAATCGAACTTCAGACCTTCGGATTCTGCTCTCCGATGCTCTACTACTGAGCCACAGAGACTCCATGGTGAGTGAAGTCTCTTACGAAGTTCATATGACACGCGTCCTGCATACTGTGAGGATTAACAATGTCAATAGCGTAATGTTTGTGGATAGAACTTCGTAATAGACCTCGCTCATCGAGGTGTGCGCAAGGAAACACCGGCAGATGACAATGAAGTGCGCATACACGAGTGTCGAGCTTCAGTGTAGCGTACCGCAGGCACACAACTAGGCATTGCACGAGGGCTTCACGTGGGCTGATAGCTGTGAAGCCGCGTAAGCAAATAATTTGCAACCCGCGTTTTGAGCGCCAAATCAAACTGGTGAGGTTGAAGTTGAACAGTAATTCTCAGTATTTTACATTTTCTGATCAACTCGCAAAGCAACAATACCGGCAGAGCTAAAGCTTTGTCAACGAGAGGAAATTGTTATGATTCAAGTTTGTGGAGAGAGGGTTTTGCGTGAAAACAGGATGAAAAGAAAGAGACTGAGAGACCCAAAAAAAACAAGAAGTAATTACGTAAAGCAAGTCGAGAAAAACGCCCAAAAAAGTTAGAGAGGACACCAAAATATGCAGAATACGGTGAAAGGAACGCGAAAGAGAACAAGAAAAGACATAAGTAAAAAGACGAATATCTAACGAAGAGCAACGCGAGAAGGAAGTACATCCAGGTGTCCAATACCTTCAACTTTCCCTCGAAATGACTGAACATCCGAGCCATTTCTTCTTTGTTGCTGGCTATTTCCTCTGAGCATCTTTTGCATGTGTGAACCGAATCAATGAGTTGCCTCTTTGAACAATAAGGAACAGCAGACTGCGGTTGGATATCATCGTTTAGTACACTACACAGTGGACTGTCGATGCTTAACGCGTCTTCAACCGCAATTATGGAGGGGTATTTACAACCCACCATGTCAACGTTTTGTCCTTTGTACTCCTTGAACAGCCGTTCAATGGCTCCCGTTGCCTTCGTGATTTGCGCACAAAACCGTTTTGCAATGGCTTGTCCATCTAAAGAATGATTAACACGACATGAGTCAAAATGATACCGTAGAAAGCCTACACTACAATCATTTCATTACGATGTGTTGGTTAGCTCTAATCGGGCGTCTTATCGACGACTGTTAGCACTCAAACATATCAATGAATTACCTGCATATTTCTTCATTAGTTGTAAGAGAAACGACCGTTCTTAGCACTTGACATGCATGGATAATTGCACGTCTTCTCGACGCTTCTCTTGCAAATCGCAGAGGTAGGCAATATACATTCTGCTGTCAGGAGACCATCGGGGTTGGCCGGCTGCCCTCAAGGTTCTTTAGCTGTTGATCCAACCTATTACCAGCAGAAAGGAAAATAGTGGAGAAACCAAAAAATTGATTGGAATTATTTGTTTGGTTTTGCATTGCTTTGCAGTGCGATTGGCAAACAAAACTTGCCCCGAGAACCAAGTAAAATACCAATAACGACTTCCACGTTTAACGGTTTGGAATTGTCCATAATTCTGATTGCTCGATTGCCTGATTGTCTGTTTACTTGTGTGATTAGCTATTTGTTGATTTTGTGGCTGGTAATGAGTACTTTGCTTTGTTTTGGCGGACCTCATTTGAAAACCGTTTTAATATCCTTACGTAAAGATCATCTGGTTCCCAGACCAGGGGAGTAAATATAGCGGTTACCGGTTACCTCGCCACCAGGGAGACTCGCCACCAGCGAACTCGCCACCAAGGAACGATCTCGCCACTAACGTACTCGCCGCCAAGCGAAGTCTTCTCGCCACCAACCACCAATAAAGAGATAAACTAGAATAAAGTAGTCGAGGAGAGTAGGATGTTCGAACGAGCACAATTCAAATGCTTGCTACCTGTGATAAAGAATAACACACAAAATATGAGTGTGTAGGAAATTTGCATATTTTACTCCAACCTTTACTCCTTTGGTCACATCAAATATTTTCGAGTGGCTTCTACTATCTATTATCTAAGATAATTACAAAGTAAAGTGTGAAACAAGAAATTTCTTCTGATTGGCGGTTCGTATATACTAGAAAACCCCATGCCGTAATTTATTTGAACGAACTTCAAAAAATGTTTAAAAAAATATATTAACTGCACCTGTTTCACGCGAGACTGGATCTGGGTGGAAGCAAGGACACCAAATTCACTGGGGTGGCTGTGGCCATGCATTCCCGCGAAGAATGCACCATCCCGCTGAATAACGGATGCTTTACACCTGTGGTCTTTTCGGCGTACGGTGCACTGCCAGTCGATGGTTCCGTTTGGTCGTCTTTTGCGGATGTTGAAGGTGTAACCAGTGTTGGTCACCAGCTTCCTGTTCCCTCTTATGGTTCCCTCCAGGACAAGATGGTAAGTCGTCTCGATTGAGTACAGACAAGCGAACAAACTTATCAGCCGAACATCCTACTCTCCTCGACTAATCTCTTTATTGGTGGTTGGTGGCGAGAAGACTTCGCTTGGTGGCGAGTACGTTGGTGGCAAGATCGTTCCTTTGTGGCGAGTTCGCTGGTGGCGAGTCTGCTTGGTGGCGAGGTAACTGGATACCAATATTGCAGAATCCAAACGATGGTTTCATACCTGTCAAGCTGATCGGTCAATATATTCCAAGGTTCAGATGCCGGGGGAAATTTTTGCAGGTTTGTTCTGTTAATGAACCGTTTGAAAAATTCAGAAGAAAAGTATCAGAGAAAGTCAGGACAAATGACAGAAAGTGATGGACCAAAAAAGTAAGACATTTACTGTAAAAATTCAGAAACGAAAATTGGGGTAAAAATTGTATGAAAACCAGATCCCCGTGCTACTCCATACCCTACACAGAAAAACTGCCTCAACTTGTCCAAGTAATCATCTGGTGATGAGCCTTCAAAGAAGAAAACGTAAACTCATAAAAGAACTTGTAACTGTTTAAGTAACTTGTGTGTACCTTTCTGAACTTCAGTTGTGGTACTCTAATTTCCTCTTAAGCACTTCAAAAATTTATCAAACTATATGTTGCGGCAAACGAACATCAAGGCGCGATGAAATGCCAAGAAAATCGTGACCGGAGAAAAATGCCAACCAAATCCAGGGGATATGTTACAGGGACATAACTTTAATCAATCTCGTAAACTGTAAGCGAATTAAAAAAGGGACTTATATAATAGATTGTATTCAATTAAACATGTGGCGACTTAACAGCGTAAATGAATCTAACATAATAAAGGAACTAATAAATGAACCAAGAGCTACGGCAAACACAAGATATATATATATACAAATAAAGACGAAAGAGCTTGCTCGAAACGAGATAAACAACAAAACAAGCGAAAACAACTTACATATCAGTCCCTATACGCCGGTGGCTTGAAATCACACTTTATAAATTAACTTTGGATGAACACCGAACATGAACAGGCGATTAATGAAAGCGGGAGAGAAAAACTATTTAAAGGAATCAAATGGCACAAAGGCCAACTGTAACGCAAATGTCACGCAAATTTGAAAGTCACGCATTTACACTATAATCAAAAGTTAAGTGGGGCAAAATACAATGGAGGTCATTCATTTGTCATGATTATTTTTGGTCGTTAAAGGTGAACCATTCCAAATAAGATCTCAGCCGACCGAGTTGCAAGATAAAAAAGACTGGTTAGAGGTCAATAACAACTAGGCATTCCACGCGAAATTTGATAATAGCCTGGGACTTAGCGCGTGTTGTGTTGGAACTCGCCATGTGACTAAACTTCGTCGTAAATATAGTTTACACACAGGAATTACATCTGATCTTGACACAGTCAACAAAATCACTCGTATTAATATCAGAGTAATTATGCCGAGAAAAGTGATATCACTTTCGAAGAGGAAGACCATGTAATCTTGTATCATATCTTTCGGATCAAAATGGCGGGCTTTTCGATCTTCGAAACTCTGCACGTTGAGGTAAATTGTCTATTTGTAGCACCTCTGAACTCAGAAGTAGTACCTTTTTTTAAATTTGCAAAAAAATCAAACAAAAAAAAAAAGACGATGATAATAACCCCTGAAAGCTTTCAAGTAGCTGCCTCAATGCAATTGGTTTCATTCGTTAATATGCTTTGATATTATTATTATGAATTACACAATGATTGACTGGTTTCTCCAGTTCATCTTACATGTCAACAGATACCTTCCACCTAGCGAGGCTCATGGTGGTCTGCCAATGATAAAACTGTTGTTGGGTTGGCATGTCGCTGTCATTACACACCGAAAAAAATTCCTTTTCCTCTCTCAGAACGTATAAAACATAGCATGGAAAGGTAGAAAATAAATGGGAAAGACAATGGACGAATGATTTGTGTGCTGGATTCTGGAGGGGAGTTTTTAGTTTCAAGCCTTGGCCGTGATAATTGTGTGATACACACTCAGTGTGTATGACTACTTACTGGAACTGTAAGATCAGTAACATTGTTCATGTTGGGCTCTACAAAAAGTGAACAAACAATTTGGCAAAAAGTAGATTCAAAAGTATTTTACATTTTAAAATCACTCATGCAGGATAGCAGAGCTTGTGGAACGTGAGAATGAGGCATATCATAAACTAGATCCAGATCCTTTTGATGATTGGCATCCAGGTAAAAGTGCAAAGCTACCTTTTCACATTACACACTATTTGTGTTTTATACATTATAACATCTATTACAAATACATTAGGTAATGTAGTGTAAGGTATTCTCAGATACTAGGAAGGATAGCTACAGACCTAAAGGGGGTAAGTTTCTTTGAAAAAACTGTGATGCTGCATCAGTGGTGGAGTTTAACAAGATAATTTGGTTTTATTAACTGAGTTGATAATGTTAATTGGCCACCGTAAAGAGTTTCAAAACATTTCAAGCATTAGCCCTTTGTCAGAGTGTTTGTTGTGTAAACCTCTTCCATTAACAGCAAGCTGATAAGAAACAATATGCAGGTTGAAGAGAACCAAGGCCTGCCAATAATGAAACAGGTCCAAGACACACTCTGCATGAAAAAGAATGATAACACATGACAAACAGCAGTAATTCAAACTTTCATGAATGAGAAGTGTTGTTCTTGCTTCTTATTCAATGTCAGTTCTACTTTTTGTTCCTGGTGGAATCTTCACTAGACTTACTGTGTTAAAGAGGCACTGTACTTATCTACTTACTTGAGTCACAAGAAAACACTAGAACTTAGATGAGGCTTGGTGTGAGAAGTGTCCATGTCATAGTGATGGCCTCATGTGGTCAAACTAATATAGCCTGGCTGTCAATGAAATAAATATTTATTATAAATTTTTTCTCAGTTAGTACATGCACAATGATTGGTCAATTTATTGGGTTATATTTCACTGAAAAGCTTGAAAAATTATAAATTTTGGCTTTAATTAGAATCTTCTCCTTTTATTGGACCCTGATTATTAAAAATCTTATGAGTCTCATTTTCTCAGTCCATACTCTTAAGTGACAGAACCTATTTTTTTTTTTTTTGGCTCAGATGTATGTCCCAAGGGAAAAAAACTTGGTCTGTAATTTTAACAGTGCAGATCTCGCACTCAGTCAGTAAGAGGTCTTGATTGTATTAAATTATTCAAAATAAAATCAGCTCTTGTTTTCTCCATCATGAACATTTCAGGTAGAGCTGACCCAGACTGTGCATTAGGCCATCTTTTGAAGACACTGTTCAGAAATGATGAATTTATGGACAAACTAGTGAACTCCTATATCATGAGCACTGTGGAACAGTTTAATCTGAACTGCACTGCAGCCAGAGTGTTGTTAAATGCCACGCCTGGGCTGGAAAGTGCTGCAGTTTTTCAGGATATGGTAAGTTTACAAAGGTATTCTTAATCCTTTAACTCCTAAGATCTGATTGTTAATTCTCTGCTCTAGCTGCAACACATTTCCTTGTGAATTAGTTATGAGAATTTGGTGTTAAATCAAGATGACAACTTCTACCTGATAAGTCTGAGTATTCTCATTACCTTTGTGCTGGATAATGTATGGATATTATGGGGAGAAGTTATCTGTTAATCACTTCTGGGAGTTAAAGGGTTTAACTTAGTAATCTTAAGATGTGACTTTCTTTCTTCAGCTTGAGTTCTATGAAAAACCCAAATCAATGTGTCCAGTTTCTGTGGCATGGCACCCCTTGTCCTTTCCAGAAAAGATACTCAGAATTAACTCATACAATTGCTATTTCATCAAATTATAGATAAAAAACATGAATTTCATGTAGTTACATCATGAAAAACAGAAAAGGAAAAGAGATCTTATTTGTTGCTCTCAGTCACTTCATTTTAGTGCAAAAAAACTTTAAAAAAATGCAAACTTTTCAGATCCACTTTCATTGTTCCTTAATTCATAACTACATTTTTCTTAAATGGAATAAGAGAGATTTTAAGGTTTAAGCTCACTCAAGAAATAGAGAAAGATGTTTTTTGTCTTGTCACAATCGTGTGACAAAGAAAAGATTCTGAGTCTCCATGTTGAATTGAACCTTATACCTTCAGATTCTGGGGTCCAATGCTCTACCACTGAGCCACAACAAATAAGATCTCTTTTCCTTTTCTTTTTTTCTTTGTCCCATGCTCGTGAAAAGACAAAAAACATCTTTCTCTACATATTTCCTATCAATAAATTTAATGTCAATCATGTACATGTAGGAAGCAATGCTTAATCGTTTATGCAAGTGGGCCAGAGAAGCCTCAGAACCCCTGAGATCATATGCTACAGGTATTTATAGCATTACTGGTCTTACTTTTAACAGTACTTCAGGCTTTGAACATTTTGGTCACCATACTAAAAACAAAAGGAAATAAAAAAATTGAATTGGCTAAATATTTAGCATCAAGTGCTCTCCTTGGGAAAATTAGATTTACCTAATTCCTGTACAGCTTCTGAGTTTCTGAACTTACTCAATTTTGTTTACACCTTTATAAACTGGGTGCAAGTAGAAGGGTGTTTTAGTTTGGTGATCCAAGGTAATTTACATTAGGTTAACCCTTGAGAGTGACTTGCATCTAATTTCTTCTTTCAATATCAACCCTGAATCAAACATTAAGATCGCGAGAACAAAGGAAATGATAAGCAACTGAAGAACCTCTTGATTGTTTAACAAATTCTCCTTGTCGGTGCATTAGGAAATGTATAGAGAACAGTATGGAGAATATGCATACTGTTGTTAGGGTGTAAAGAGTGAAGATATAACAGGGCGTGAAATTAATTTTTTTTTCTGATAGCCACTTGGCTCCTAAATTCTTCAAAGTGGTAGCCAAGTGAAAAAAGTTGGTTGCCATTTTCAAAGACAAACAAAACCTTTTTTTAAGCTGTCAGCGTTCTAAATAGAACCTCCAAAATTAAGTTTGGGAAAATATTTTTAATGTGCTACAAAGTGGACACTAGGAGGGATGATATACAACTTTAAAGCTCACTTAAATCCAAGATGGCATCTAGTTATCGATCGAGATGCATGTGTTGCATTTTGGAAACAAACTTAACAAGGAAGTTTGCCACGGATTTATCTTTGCAAATCTTTTTAATTCACTATATCTCTTGGTAAGGTTATGATGAAACATTCTAGTCGCCAATTTGGCGACTAATTTCCAGGATTTGGTTGCCAAAGTGAAAAATTTAGTCACATTGGCGCCTGTATTAGGCTCAATTTCATGCCCTGATATAGATAGTCATGGTTTGATTGAGGATTCTAATATTCCTTTTTGTTCATTTTTTATGTGTATTGCTGCAGTTGCATTTTTAATTTGTTAATAATAATTATTATTTATTAATAGGTCTTTTAGCATTTGCCATGGAGAGCCAGGATATTGCTGCAGTATTCAGAGAAGAAAACTCCACCTTGGTAAGTCAGTATAGCAATAATTTGATTTTAGATATATGAAATTCATATAGTTGCACTGTGGTGAAGAAATAAATATAAGAGATCCTCACAGCCAAGAACACTACTGAACTAGTAGTTGAAATAAGACCTGAAAAAAATGTTCAGGCCCGTATGGGATTTGAACCCATGACCTCTGCGATAACAGTGCTGCGCTCTACCAGCTGAGCTAACAAGCCAACTGGGAGCTGGTCAATATGTTAGATATAGCAATTTTTAAAAGTGACCGCTAAGGTTACAAGAATAAAGGAAATGATCAGCTATTAAAGAATCTAAATTCTCCTTGTCAGCACCTTAAGAAATGCAAGAGAACAGTATGAAGAATATGACTATTGATGTTAGGGTGCTGAGGGTTTTTGTTTTTAGCTTTGTGGTTAACAGCATTTGTGTTTCAAACGTCTGAGTGCAAAGTTGGCTTTTCACATCTCAGGAATTGTTTATTGTCAGTCATTGCATTTTTTGTTTGAAAAACTCTTGTAAACTATAAGCTGAGGATAAAATGTTGAATTTCACATGTTTAGGTTCCCTCTATGCTGCGACGGCTGCACATTTTAAAGGACTTGTCAGACCTTACACAGCCTGCTGTGACAGACCTGTCGAACAGGATTATCCTGAAAGCAAAGACAAACCGGAACAAGAGTGAAAACAGTAACAGTGTGAGTAACAAGATAAAGAAAGTGAATCTTGCTGAGCCAGGACCATCATGCACTGTGCTACAGAATGGCGAATTATCCGGTTTGTGTAATGGAGAAGTGCAAGAAGTGAATAGCTACAATGGAAAGGGTTAGTTCACTTTTGAGTATTGTAACTCTGATTGTCCCTCTGTTAGTGAGTTCAATCTCCTAGCAACTTCAAGTTGATTTAACTGTCTTTTCAAACTGAGTGGTATGACTTGTTTGTAACTTGAAGGCTCAATTATTCTCCCTCGGGTTTTCACTTTCGCAGCCAAGGCAGTGCTTTCAATAAGACCCTGGCACCAGTAGGAGCTCCAGCGGGTATTCTGTAGTGAATTGCCAGGTATACGCTGGGAGCTTAATTCATGCAAACTTACGATGTGTGACTTAAAACACCTCGAGATCTTGTAGAGTTAATTCAGTCTACTTTTGCCTTTATAAATAAGTTTTGATAGATGTTTGATATTTAATCTTATTATATATTTCAGCAAAAATTTCAAGCCAAAAAAAAAAAAAAGAAAGATTTTGAGTTTCCAACAACAAACTGACTCAAATTTTGGTAAACAGTAACCATACGTCGTTTCAGAGGACTTTTTGTGTGAAACACAAGGAGGAGGCTTGTCTGTCAGCAAATGGAAGATTTTGATAATAAAATGATCAGTTAAACGATTGTTATCAAGGACTAAAATGTTTAATGATCATCTATGGAAGTTTGACACCAAAAACTTTGTTTGAAGGGGGGGGGGGAGGGGAGGGGGGATAAGGGGAAGGGGGAAGTATGCCAAGTAGGTTTGCCCTGCACAAGCTAACTCAGTTTCCTTAAAATTTGTAAATATTTTCCTTTTGTTTCAGGCAAAAGTTGTCTACAAGCAAAACATCCATTGCTAGTTAAAACAAGCAGGGGTTTCCGTTCCACTGGAAATGTAATTTGTGCACCTAAGGGAGGGTACCACATAGTCCCTATGTCCTTTTCCCTCTCCCCCCTGACTCTTGGCATGCAGCAGAGACTAATTCTGCAGTATCTGACTCCCTTGGGGGAATATCAGGAGGTATGTGCTGTAATTAGGCACTTGAGCATTTAATGATATATGAAGAACAGAGAGAGTCTCTCCACTGAAGTATGTGGGAAGCTTGTGGGAAAAGGGCTCTGAATCAAGGGTAAATTGGAAATGTCACACAACTTGAAAATTTGAGTTTGGACCGTTTTATCTAGTCGTGTGCGAGCAAGAATTATTTTTTGGAGGAAGGGACATACATTGGCCTTGGTCAGAAGATAAAGAACTCGGATCAAGAATTTTTGATCATCTGATGTGCTTTAACTGAACGTGCGCGAGCAGGAAATTCTTTTTGGATGAAGGGACATAAATTGGTCTCAGTCAGACGATAATGCACTCGGATCAAGGATTTTTGATCATGTGAGGCGTTTTAACTAATTGGCGCGAGCAAGAAATATTTGTTGGATGAAGGGACATGCATTGGCCTTGGTCAAAAGTTAATGCACTCAGCTCTGAATGAAGAGGTTCTCTTTGAGCCGTACCAAATTTTATCAGTTGCTATGGCAACTAAAACAGTCGTAGCTGAGCCTGGAGCATTGCTTGGCCATTGATTTATCTTGACACATTTTTCTTTGAACATTTCAATTCAGCTGTTGCCGACAGTGTTTGAGTCTAAAGCCCTGGATCTTGTCATGTACTACATTACATTTAAAGGCCAGGTGGACCTACAACTTGTCTTTGAAGCCCTCAAGGTAGGAAGGAGGGAGTAACGTCATGCTTTGTGTTGTACGTCTAGAATTTCATGCAGTTACGGTTGGTTTTCACCCTCGCCGGTGTTCTTACAAAAAGCGTACAGCGATATGATCCTGTGAAAATCAAACCGATAGAATCAGAAGCAAAATACTGATTCCACTTATGACTCCTTCGCTAATGATATGTGAAAAATAAATTGCTGGAGTTTTCAGCCATCGGTTAGCTCAGCTGTGATTCCGAAAATCGAGTTTTCACTGGATCATAAGCGTTTGAGTTCTTAGCGGAATCAGAAGAAAAGAAATTGTTCGGAATATTCCGACTCCGATTTCGTCAAGCTTTTGGCTCCACTTACGACTCCAACTCTCGATTTTCTCTGGGTCGCTGGCACTCCTACAATCAATGAACAATTCGACTCCAATTCTGTCTTTTGTGTAAACGAACCTTTAGACACTCTACCACATTCATCTCTCTTGAAAAACACGACTTTAACTCTTCAACTCCCAGATCAAATTTGTAATTCTCCTTACTGTCAACCATAGAATTCTTATAATGTTAGTTCGGATAATTTAGTATTGGATCAGCTAATCCTGCCCGAAATGATAATTTTCTTTATTCTCATTACTTATCTGGTTGATATTGTATTGATATTGTAAGGAGAAATTCTGTCGTGAAGTTAAAGGTTAAGACAATAATGCATTGTACCGACTGGGGTCTGACAAAAAAGCCTCAGAATTTAAAAGCTATTTCCTTTTATTGTCGTTTTAGTATTTGGCATCCCTTCTTTGTCATAAAAAGTTTGCCACAGAATTTGTGACTCATAACGGTGTCCAGCGGTTACTAGAAGTGCCACGCCCATCTGTGGCTGCTACAGGATGTTCTATGTGTCTGTATTATCTCGCTTACAATGAGGACGCCATGGAGAGGGTAAGACATTTTTCCAATTTAAAAAAATGTTTTAAGTTTTCTGATTTGTACTTGTAAGAAATGCAATATTTAGTGCAGATTTAACTTACGGATTTGTGTGTTATGAGCAGACCAGAATTTTCTAAAAGAAAGAGGTAACGAGTATCATTCCGTTAAACATGAAATAACAATGAATTGCATAACACATCTCTGCTTATTTTTCATCAATCTCCCTCTTCCCCCCCCCCCCCCCAAAAAAAAAAGCTTATTTATGTATAACGTATAACCCACAGGTAGATAAAACATTACAGCACTTATTGCTGCATGAAAAGAGATAAAAAAGGAATTAAAGAAAAACTGGTTAAATGGATAAATAGAATTGTAAGCAAGGAGAAAGAAAAAGAAAAAGATAAGGAACAAAGATAATCACTCAAAAAATGTTATCTTACAAAACTACCATTAATTCTACAAAAAAACTCCCATGATTAAATTCTTGGTGCTCTTTTTTCTACATGGGTCAGAGGATCATGAAATTAACAAACAGAATATGTCGACGGAGCCTCCTTAACTGTTTCAAGTAACTTGTTTCAGGTTTCCCTCCTACCAAACCCTGTGCTGAGTGACCTGGTCAAGTATGCATTGTGGCTTTTAGAATGTTCTCACGACTCTGGCAGATGTCACGCAACTCTCTTTTTCTCGCTCACGTGTTCATTTCGAGAAGTGCTGGAATTGTTCGACAGTAATGATGGTCTGCGGAAGCTTGTGAACCAGGTAATTAGTCAGTTTTATTTATTAATTACACGACATGGTTTGGACCCCAGAGAAACGTGGATCGTGTGGTTCAATCGCCTGGAGTAGGATGACACCACGAGGTCTATTTGTTCTGTGACCTTTCCGTTCTCGTAGGAGTAGCAATTTCTCTCAATAACACTCATTCGAAATATTTTGCAATACGTAAAGAAATAAAAGAACGACTAAGGTAAATAATGATAATTTAATTAATAAATTAGTGGATAACGTTGAAGGCCCATTCTGATTGGCTACTCAAACTCCGAATATCCGTTACTGTTCACCTCCAAGAAACTCGCGCGTGATTTGCGCACGGAAATATTGCAATCATCGCGGGAATAAATGAGTTAAAATCATCCCTTTTTGCTATGTTATCTTACTCTTTAAGTATATACTAAAACAAATATTCACCTCAGTGTCGATGGCTGGCGGTGGATATTCACCTCGCGGCTTCGAGACTCAGTGAATATCCACCAATAGCCAGCCACCTCCACTTCAAAAAATCACGGTTTGTTACTTTTGAAACGTAGTTTAGAGACATGCCGACCGCTATGAATTAACAAGTATTTTTAGTGCACGCCGTGTTTGCATTTTCCAGACTGCGCAGTCTCGTTTAAATTTTTTCAAGCCATTTTACGGTCCTATTCTACTTGCGTTTGCATCTTGAAAACAACGAATATTTCTGGCTGCAAACCATTGTAAAAGAATCTTTTTTTTGTTTAACCTTGTCTGGCAGCTAAGTACGCTTTCAATCCTTCGTCCCGACGAGGCAGAACTACTGAGTGATGATGAGGTGTTTGGCAGCCGGCAGACAGCAAAACATACTTGCATGGCTCTACGGAGATACTTTGATGCCCATCTTCACATCAGGGCAGATGCGCTGAGAAGATCTATTGCAAGGAACGAGGGTGGAACACCACCAGTTCCAGTTCCAGCGTATAAGGTGAATTTCCAAGCCTACTCCCTAATTCTAGGAGAAAATTTGTATATCGTCAGATGGGCAAATTCAGTATGTTATGTTATGTAAAAGGACTACGCCTGCTCGGCTGTTTTAGTTCAGAGAGGTTGGAAGTTAACTTAAACCTGGCAAAGGTTTTTGGCAGTATTCTGCTTAACATTTAATCCCATCCTTGTAAATTTTCTACTTTTACCACGAAAGTTTATGAACCTCGCCTAACAAACACTCCAAATCGTCTTAAATATTTACGCAGAAGATACTGTTTTTGTCTGTTTGCCTGTCTGCTTGGTTTTGTTTTTTTGTTTGTTTTTTTTTTCCGCAGTTTTGTCTTTGGTAGCCAAGCATCATCTTGTTCAACTGATATTGATGAGCAACTGTTCTCTTTCAGGCTGCATCCCTGTCTCACAGCAGTGTAATGGAGAACTGTCAGTTGATGTTAGAGTATGCTCCAGCAACACTGCGTTGGGAGCCTGTTGAGGTAATAACTGAGAAATAACGCAAAAGAAAAAAAAAGCGTCACATGGTCGTGGCTGATTATTTCGCAGCGGCGTATCTTGGTTTATTAAGTGGAGGGCACATAGTAGCATTGAACTCCTATGTAGAGTGTTATAGTATTTTTCACAGGGACATGATACAATGTCCAGCTTCAAACTCGTAGCTTATGAAACCCCTCGATGGACACCATGACACCTACTTCCATTGCTTTGTTGTTGTTAGTCGTTATTCTCTTCGGTTTTGATATTATTATTATTATCATTATTATTATTATTATTATCATTATTATTATTATTATTATTATTATTATCATTGTTATTATTATCGTCATCATCATCATAATTGTTATTACTATTATTATATTCATAAGTTTCCTAGTTTACATATACGGTTCGCTCTCAGGAATAGAGTGGAGAAGTAATTTAATTCATTTGTGTGTTTGTTCGTTTCTTGTTTTGTTTTGTTTTTGTTTTTATTTTTTCATTTTATTCACCAGTGTTCATAAGCATAGACACACCTTGCCAATTTACCTATAACTAGAGTAAACTGTCTTCTGTCTGAGGTCTTTACAGTGGCAGAATGCACACGTTTTCTCGTTTTTATCAGGGATTTGTGGCAAACCACAACGGCCTGAAACGAGGACGCGGCCAAACAAAAGATCTAATTGCTTAGCACGTGCGTTTTAGAACTTTGTACGTCTCCGTAGATGCTCTCTGCAAAACGAAAACGTGAAATCACCCAACGTTGTGTGGTCTGAGAACGGAAACACCGATTGCAAATAAGTAAAACTTACATTTTGGAACTCGCATAGCTTACATATGTTATGCTGAAGTTGTGGCCCCGTAAGAGACGATAAACACATCCAGCCACTCGCGAAATTCTAACCAAAAGTAAAAATTCATCATTTCAGTCGACGTCTTCCTCGACGTTGCCTTCCTGACTGCTGAAGTTCGCTATAATGTAACATGTTTTCTTTTTCTCCTAAAGATGATGAACAGACTTCAAGGCTTCACCCTGCTGCTTCAGTTGATCTCCCTATCGTCAGACTGGGGAGTGACCAGTAATAGGTAAGTCATTGGTTTTGCTATCATTTCTCCAGAGTTTGTACGAGTCCAGGAAAATCAGGAAAGGTCTGCTTGTAGGACTGTGTTACTGGACTTTGAAATTCTCGGAAATCGTTTCAACTCAAGGAATTGAAGTTTTTGATAATTCATTTAGCAGAAAATTAGATGTAATGATTTTCTACTGCCTTCAAAAAGGTACAAGAAGCTTTTTAGTATTGTCGACTTAAGGTATTATTAAGGTACAATTTTTCTTTGCTCCATTCAAGAGCGGACGCCATCCGATTAGCAGCCGACGTGACCCGCCTTGCTTTAGAGATGCTGTTTGTGTTGACAGTCGGTCCTAAGGCTCAGATGGCGCTGTGTGAAGAAGTGCAACTTCCGTCAGGAGAACAACAGAAAGGAATGAGGTATGATCTACGGGAAGAGAATTAATTTAGACGTGAAGACTCGAAAAATTCCCATTTAAAGTCCTTCGTGATCATCACAAGGAGTAGAAATGTTCTTAGTCACTTTATTTTAATGACCCGTGAAAAAATTTGATAGCAAGAGGTCAGAAGGCTTATATACTCTCTATTCAGTCATATTAAGAAATCTTTTTTTCTAGGCTTCTGCTGCGTTGCGCTGAAGGGAGTTTACTCAATGACTCTGAGGTACAGAAAGCCGCTCTCCACGTCATTTGTAACTGTGTGTGCGGTCCTCGAGTCAGGG
This sequence comes from Pocillopora verrucosa, assembly GCF_036669915.1. NCBI lineage: Eukaryota > Metazoa > Cnidaria > Anthozoa > Scleractinia > Pocilloporidae > Pocillopora > Pocillopora verrucosa. The sequence continues at coordinate 7,580,943 of NC_089322.1, read as the reverse complement.
TAAGTGGTTTGTGCGCGTTTCGATTGAGTTCCCTCCCTCCCGCATGAGTTTCTCAAAGTTTTCTCGCGACAGAAAAAAACAACAACAACGAAAACAAACAAGCAAAAACAAATAGGAAACAGAGTTACAGGCGTAGTTTGTTGGTAGAGCAGGAGAAACTTCTTCATTTTGTAACTGACTTGGTAATGATAAAGTCGCTTAAAGTTGAGTCAATATCGGAGTCAACACAATAATCTTTGTTTACCTCTCCACGGTTCCTCAACCCCCTCCCTCCCCTCCCTCAACGCTGCTCTCCTCCCAGTCTTAGGCTGACTAAAGTTCATGAAAGAATTGCTACTCAAACGTTAGGAATATTTGTTGAATTTAACTTTTAAATTTGTACTTAGTGTTTAAGGTGTTAAGCTACCAGGCCGACTGCGTTGTTCCTTTTTTACAGTTTTCCGTTTAACTATGGTACAGGCCTGATTTTTTTCAGTTTTTTTTTCAACTGCTTAAGTAGTGTTTGGCGTCACCGCGATGATTACTTTTGTCGTCATTGTTTGCAGATTAACGGAGCTGTTGCAAAATTTCAGTCGAAATCCAAGCCGGCTTTCAAAAGCAGCGACGACATCTTATCCAAGATGTGGGGATGTGTCAGGGCCAGTAATGGCATCAAGGTTCTGCTCTCCTTACTGATGGTGAAAACGCCATTGGTTGATGCAGATTGTATTCGTGCTCTGACTTGTAAAGCGTTATGTGGTTTATCGAGGAGCGACAAGATTAGACAAGTCATTGGAAAACTACAGCTGTTTAACAGCGGCCAGTTACAAAGTGAGTATTGCACTGCGCAGTGCTTTCTTCACACTTGTCCAACCATGTATATTATACAACTGGGCGTGCCCGTGGGCAAGATGAAGCGAGTCCTGTGTTCTGATAGATACCTGAGCTCTTATCCGCTTGGGGTATCACGCTTTTATCTCGCGCAAGATAAAAGGTTGCGTTGCGAAGACTTACAAAGTTTGTAATGTTTAGCCAACGTCGGCAAAGAAGTCGTAAAAAGCGATAGAGGACGGTCAAAACACTTTTCAAATGTAAAACGAGCACTCACCATCACAGATGGCTTTCTTTCCAACGCTTAAAAGAAAACAAGTCATTCTTGATTCTTATATAAGCAGAATAATTTTGCTATGTAGTAATTCCTTCATTGAACAACTTAATCAGTCGAGCTTTTGTCTAGTTCAAGACTCTTCGTCTCAGTTCACAAAAGCGCCAAAAAGAGCTCGCCAAATATCCAGCTATCTTGACGTATTTATAGCCATGTTGACCTTCTAAAACATCATTTCATTTCTTTCGTTTACGTTGACTCAATGTCGTGTGTCTTGAATTTGTTGACAGTTTTGATGCGAGAGCCGATCATTGAGGATAATGCTTCTGACCACGCCCTTTTCTGCAAATATGCTGCCGAGCTACTTGAAAGAGTCACTGGTAAATCCCTGGCTACGTCCTCTGCAGTCCCGTCCCTGTCTAGAATAAACAAGGTATGAACTTGTAATTGACACAACCTATCGTCTCACACAGGGGAGGGCGGAGACCTTCAACAGCGTCTTTACTCGACAGTTTACAGCTCACTAACTTTTGTTTGAACGGCAAACGTACGGTAAAGTCTAATTTCGATTATTAAAGTTTTGCTTAAATAATGAACAATCGATTATTTTGTTTGAAGAATTTATCAGAATCTACTTCTTTGTATTTCTTGTTTAAAAATGGATGGTCATCGAGACTGCCTTCAGGCTTTCTCTGTTTTTCAGAGGAGGGGAGGAGGGACATCCTCAGTTTCCCTGCCATCCCCTCCCAAAAGAAAACATTTGATCGTAGGTAAGATGGTCACACTATCAGGTTTCATCTAAATACTTTTAAGTTAAGAGGAAATTAAGAAATTAATGCTTTCTAGAGCATTATTAGAACAGCCCAGTAAGAAATCATATGTAAATTTAACAGTTTTAGAGTTTGAATTGTCCTTTTACTTCTCTTACCCAATAGCTTCTGTGGGGTCGGTTTTCTTACTTATTTCGATGTTCTCTTAAGTAGGACACTTTCAAACCCTGTACAGCCCAATAACTTAATATCAGCCTTTACTTTCTTAGGCTGATGTTGTTGCGCAGATTCATATTTCATATCCGGCAAAAGAGCTTTTACAACTAGTTCACAGTCACCTCACAACCCAAGGTTTGTTGTGGAGCGTCGAGGAGCATTAAGAGAAAATCAGGTCAAGGGGCGGAATCACAAACTGAAGAATTTCCCTTAAAACCTATTTTTAACACACCCTTGAAATTTAGAAACGAAAGTCCCAAGTCATCTGACAGTCCAACAATTATGCAGAGCTGGATTATTTCTACAATTTAGTAGGAATAATCTTTATTGTAAGACCTCTTTGTAGTTAAGTCTCTGATTCTTATTTTGAGTGTCTTATAGCAATCAAAACAACCAATCAGAACGAAGAAAAATATCACGTGGAGCCAATAAGAATTTAAGGTAAAAATAAACAACCTTCTGAAGCGCGGGAAAACGCGGGCGACAAAATCGCAACTGGTTTTAGTTTTGAATCTGATTGGTTAAGAAGGTGGCGTGAGTTGTCTAGATCAATTACAGCCCTTAGCAGAGCAAAGGCGAAGCGTCCCAGATTACTTTGGACACTCGAATTAAATTTGTTCTAGTCTTGAGGGTGTTTGGCTCATTTGTTAATCAAAGGTGTGGTTGTTTTGGACTAGGACTTCATGAGACTGCAGAGGTTTTACGGAGAGAAGCCAATCTACCTGACCCAAAACCTGAATCAAATCTGCTTTACACGCCTACTAATAGGAAAGTATGTGGTGCATGTTGTCGTTGTTAAGTGTATTCTGTGATCACAAGGTCCCTTGATTCATGAGGAAAATACAATCATCTCGTAACAGCGATCGCATTTTCTAAAGTCATTTAATAATGGCACGAGTCTGCGTGATCGGGTTATGATGAAAATGACCAAATTTGTCCTTTTTTTTCTGAAATTCTTCTGTGAAATTCTTTTACAGGAAAAAGAATCGACAAATTAAGTCAGTCCATTTGTCCTTCATTTCATCATTCCATTCCTTTGTCCACCAGTCCATTAGTTAGTCAGCCGTTAGTAAGTGATTGAGCTTGTCAATCTACCAGTCAGTCAGTCGATCAGCCCATCCGTTAGACAGTCTGTCGGTCAATTTAGTATTATCAACTGAGTTGATAACGTACATTGGCCACCATAAAGGGTAAAGCTGGCATTTCGAGTGTTAGCACTTCGTCATAGCGACTGATGTAGGGTTAACGCCAGAAACGTCAGCTTTTAAACTCTTTACGGTAGCCAATTTACGTTATCAACTCAATTGGTAATACTGAATTACTTTGTTATTCTCTCCCACCGACGCAGCACCACAGCGCTTCTTTAGAAACTTGCCCCCTTTCTTAGTCTGTCAGTCATTCAGTCAGTCAATCAGCCCGTCAGTCAGTTAGTTTGTTCGTCAGTCTGTCAGTTATTCCGTCTCTGTCAGGCAGTCAGTCAATTAGTCAAGCAATCAGTCTGTCAGTCATTCCGTCTGTCCGTCAGTCAGTCAGTCAATCAGCCCGTCAGTCAGTTAGTTTGTTAGTCCGCCTGTCTGTCATTGCGTCTGTCCGTCAGTCAGTCAATTGGCCCGTCAGTCAGTTTGTTAGTCAGTCTGTCTGTCACTACGGCTGTTCGTTTATCAGTCAGTCGGCTTGTCCGTCCATCAGCTAATCAACCAGTAAATCGTTCAGTAGGTTAGAGCTCGCTCGTTCGGTCAGTCGATCGGTCGATCAAGTGAATCAGGCGGGCAAGCAGTCAGGCTCATGATGTGGATCGTATCTCTTCGTACAAGACTAACCGTATGCTTACCGTCATGTCCCATGTCACTGTACACAGGTTCGATTCAATCACTCCTCAAGCCTTTCTACGGCCTCCTCTGGTGTTAGCACTCCCGGGACTCCATCCCTGACGCGGTACCGATTCAACGACCCTGGAACACCAACAGGAAAGGTAATAACAATGTTTAGATGATTGAGCGGTCAGGATAACTGTATCTGAATGCTGATCATAATTTTGGCGTGTGCTTATCCCACCCCTGCCATAAGAACAAAGAAATTCATGGAAAAAGTCTTTTTTTTAATCTCGTGTAAATTTATTTGTCGAAAAGGATAATAATTTGTTGATTATTACGATATTATTATTTTATTAATGTTTTGTGTTACAATATTGTTTATGATACGTCGATCAATTTCTTTGTTTGCATGTTTGTTTTGGTCAGCGGCTTCTACCTTCCGATCTTTCTCGCCCTGCACGCCCACCGTCACCGCCTACGTTGGACATGATCGTGACGCGGTATCTTCGCGAACAGCATGCGCAGTGTGACAATCCTGTGTCCGCTGGCCCTCCATTCTCCTTAATACGGTAAGTCATGTATGCCAGAGCTAAAAATATCTGAAAAAGTATTTCAGCTTGTTTGGAGGATTGCCAGTAGTTTCATTAAGAGTTTCTTATGTGCATTCTACTCTCGCTTAAATATGGTATCGTAGTGCCTCCTATTAAGATTTTAAAGGTGGAAAGTTTCTAAAGAACTGTGGTGCTTTGTTGTTTGGAGAGTTTAAGAAGGTAATTTGGTATTATAAACTGAGTTGATAACGTAAATTAGCCACCGTTTATAGTTCCGAATTTAACGTTTTGAGCGTTAGCCCTTCGTCAGAGCGATGACGAAGGGCTAACGTTGACTGAAGTGGTGACCAACTCGACTTATAATACCAAATTACCTCGTTGAGATTTTTTGCGAATTTTATACGACCCCTAAGTAATCACCACCGCCTATCTCTTTAACGGTAGCTACTTATATAAAAGGTTTGTGAAACCCTAAGCTCCTCCTGGTAGACCGGTAGGTGAGTAAGAATTATTTCTTGACCTTTGACAAAGGAAACACTTGTCTCATCATCTTACTAGGTCGTTCTGATACTCGTGTCAGCTCTTATTATAGAGTGGTCTCCCTCAACATTTATCTGTACTCAATCTTGAAAAAATGTTCTCCCACCTGAAGGTGATTCCGCGTCATGGCGGATTTAACGGCGCCAGACTAAACAGACGGTTTGTGTACGGAAGGTAGGAGATGCTTTATTTGTGCTTCGTATGGCTTTATTAGAAATTCTTAATGTTTTTTTAACAGAATCGTTGTAACCTGATTCTCAGACCCCTGTCCACACGTAAACGGTATTTCTGAACACAGGTGACGGAGGTTTCCATAATCTCTGAACAGAGTGGATTTTTCATGTTTTTCAAAAGCGCCGGCTTATCATCTTCGCGTCGACCAAAAGAAGTGGAGTTTTTCACGTGCAAGGACATGACACTAGTTGATCTCCTTTTGAAGTCTTTTATTTTCAGTTTTATTAGCAGAGAGGTTTGGACTCAAGGAAACGATTCGAATATGCCAAGTTTGCTCAATATATTGTTCAAGATAATGTTCCTCTACAGAATTCTGACGCATTTTGCCGACGAAGTTTCACAATTAGTCGTTGATTGTGTCCAGTTTAGTTCTCGGTTGTGTCTAACTGTGTTGTTCTCCACTAGATTTAAACCGCTCAGGGCCATTCGCGATACTGAAGAAAACAGCTTCTTTACATGTGCATGTTTTGCAGTAAGTCTCTCTGTTACCACATTCAATGAGATTTTTAAGATCTATTACTGATTTCGAGGACTAACCACTCCCAAGGATAGAAAAGATCCTGGTTGGCTAAATTTGGCAAACACGAAGCAGTTGAAGTAAACTTTAGAAGGGGCCTGTTAATTTTCCTCCAGAGGAGTGGGGCGGGGGATCGGAGTATTCTTTTTGTTTCACCATAAAATACACCTGATCCCCCCTTAAATTTCTGTAGTATTGTAATGATCCCACCTCATTGGCAGTCAATTCTATAGTTGCTCCTCTAAGCTCTGTTAGAGACGACTGATCCCCCTCCGCTCCCCCCCTAAAAACCGTGGGATCCCCAAAAATTCACCTACCCCTCCCCCCAGTGATAAAGACGGGTTCTCAAGAGTGAAGAAGATTAAAACCAGTTGAAACTGAAAACCGATTTTTTAATTTTTTTTTTTACGATGAACGAACTGTAATACTTCTTCAGACATCAAATTTACTCAAAAATTTCTCTTCAGGGCTTGACCCTTTACATGCTAAGATCAGTATGCATATTCTCCTTACTGTTCTCTATGTAATCCCTAAGGTGCTGACAAGGAGAATTTGTTTAAAAATCAAGAGCTTCTTATTTGGTGATCATTTTCTTTATTCTCGTGATCTTAAATTTTGAGCTTAGGAAAAGCTTTCTATTTCAGATGCTGGTTAGCTTTAAAACTAATTACAAAACAAACCTTCGAGTGCAGAAGTGTGTCTGCTTCAAAGTACCGTTTACGATCAAATGGAAGATACATCGTCAAAGGGATTAACGGAAGCTACACTCAAAGAACATAGAATGCAGCGAATGTCAGCTCATATCTGTGTCCTCGGAGGAGGTTAAGTCGAAGCCATTTGTCTCTTCGCTGAAAAAAAAACTGCCTCACAGTTTCGCTCATCCGCTCTACGCTTTTTTTTTCTTCTTTTTTTCTTCTTTTTTTCTTTTTCTTGTGGTTACGGTTACTTGCTCAATTCCGAAACTGCGGTGAGGCACAATTAGTGATGGGGTGTTTCGCTTTTTAACAGCCTCTTCGAGCAAGCGTCTATTCGCCTTTCACTGCCCCCTCCTTCCACTTTCCACTCAAACTCTAAGTCAAACATGGCCGGTGAAATAATCGATCGCGAACTTCTTAACGTTAACTCGCCCTAATATAACGCCTGCACTGCAAGCTCAGGAGGTAGCAGTTATCCCAGCTACCTCATGCCACGACAACTGGGAGAAACTTTGGCAATGCGAACCATCTGACTGGCTTTACTTGTCATTTCATGATTGCATAAGTTGCAAACTATCATCGTAAAGATCTTGTCATCATGTCATAACAGTTCACGTGAATTATTTCATATCATAAATTCGGTAACGTTCTTTTTTAGAATCAGGCCAGCACCGACGAAAGCGTTTGCCGGGTGTACGAAGTCGGGCGGCTGCGTAGGGCTGATGACGAGGACGAGCAGGTATGAGAATCTTAAGGACTTTCACATCAATATTCGCAGGAACGGACCAATCAAAGAGAAGTGAAACCGCCATCTTGGATTCGGTTATGTGATTGGTTCGTGCCTTATTTGCATACAAAATCCTGCACTTTGTTAGGTTGTGGACTATAGCGCCCCCTGGCACTAAAGCAGAGATGAACTTTAAATTACTTCTGGAACATAATTCAAAAACACGTCACTTAGTGCAACACGTGTTTGATGTAGGTCAGTAAAATAACGACTCCATGCCTTTTTTCTCTTAGGAATCCGACGAAGGTGGCGAGGAAGATGACGATGTCGATGACGATGATGATGAAAATGATGATGATGACGACGAAATTGAAATCACGATATCTGGCGATGATGATTCGGATGATGACAGTGATATTGATATTTTTTGAAGCGCGGCTTTTAAGTTTCCATCTTTAAGTTGTTAATTCAACTCAACAATGAGCACGTCATTCTGCTATGTTTTTATCTTTGAAAAATGTACTTGTATCACACAATTTGGGAATGATAGTTTAAGCTTGGAGTTGAGCTTCTTGACGGCGGAGTTTTTTTTTTATGTAAAATGCTATGTAGCAGAAAGTAGAAGTCATCATCGAAAAAAATACACCCATGTTACTGATTATGCAGTCAGTGTGAGGACAGAGACGCCACAGAAAATGACCCCCAAGGTTCGGTTGATGAGCGAGCCATGGTAACAAATTGCAGAGTGTTCTTGGGAAATTATGTAAGGGCGATGAAACGGCTGGAAACTGAGTCCAACAGTGATATCAGTGCATGCAAGATTACTGAACAAACATTTTGACGGTTGATGAAGGGAAGAAATCTTGCAGAGAGGGAAAAGAATGAGACCATTTCCCACAATGGCTGCAATGGAAATTATAAGATCAATGACGAAACAAACATAATAAGACTTCGATCATATACGCCCGTGAAGCAACGAAATTGATTAATTCTTGTTTGGTTTGTATTTTCCTTTAGGTTCTCCATGTTATTTTATAGCAGTTACCACTCTTTCATTGCTAAAGGCGTTGAGAACTCTCCTCTTGAACACCACACTGAACATCCAAAGAACGAATCTTGTTTCCGAAATGAGCTGGTGGTGATGTTTAAGTCTCTCTAGCCATGTAAGACTTTCAACGGCAGACGGGGGTTTTCTATATTCAAGAAAAACAGAGTTGAAGGGTTTTCGGTCAAGACCATTTTGTTTTCTTTTCCTGCGGTGATTTTCTAATATTTCGTGTGGCTTATTTCTTCATTTTTACTTCAAAAGAAGCATGGAGGTAATTGTTTCTTTTCAGCTGGCTATTTGCGGTGGTAACACTTTTTTTCCGCACACCACACCCAACTCGTTTCAAAGCAAATTTAATTAATTTTAAAGTTGTGTTTTCTCTTTTAAACTTAAACCCTAATCGAATTCATTCAGAGGAAAAAGTAATATCGAGCTAAGATTTTCACGAATATTTTTTTAGCCTTGCGCTTATGTTTTTCGCCAAGTTAAAGAGTACCTCTACTCACTAACATATCCTGACGTGCCGGCAAATTGGCTCTGGCTAATGAGTTCTGAATTTAGGGAACACTTGTGGCAAAATAATTAATTTTTCAGAGAAGTGAGAATTGCAGTAAAGAAGACAATCAGAGCGTTTTGTTGTTGTTTGTAGCTCAATGATGTCTTTATTTATGAAAATTTACCACGATGTTCCTTAACATAAGTATATTATGCAAATTTTTTCATCTAAAAAGCACTTGCTTATCATAAAATAACCACAAATATGTTACCTTAAAAACAAAACGAGCATGCTAAGAAGGGCAAAGACACACATGGGTCAGGAACTGAAAAGAAAAGCTGACTTGTTGAGAAAGCTCTACAAAGTATTGGCGAAAAACAATTCACAGATTCTACGTCATTTAGTATGTTAAATAAATGTGGCACCTGCTTACTAAACATGATGAAAATTCAAAGAATATGAATAAAACACAAAAGAGTTAAAAACAAGTCTAATTATAGCTGTGACATTTGTCATCGGAAAATCAGACAACAGGAGGAATTTTTATCCAATAGAAACTGTTAAAATTCTCGACAAAACAATAATACTCTTATATCGAATAGGGATCGCCCAATAAACGTTCATTTGCTGCCAAAAGAGGGAAAGACAGAGCCACAAGTCTGAACGTGAGCGCCAATGGCGACCCTCACAAGTCAGTTATTTTCACAATTACCAATTGGAGTAGTAGCATTTCTCCTCGCTTTCAACATTGTCCTCTCCTTCACTGCATCTCTTGGTAATGGTCTGCTTCTATTAACATTTTATAAAGTGTCCTCTTTGCATCCCGCTGCAAAGGTCTTGTTTGAATGTCTAGCCGCTATCGATCTTTGTGTGGGTCTTTTTTCACAACCTCTGTTCGTGACTGTTTTATTTCTTTACATTGATCTTGGTAACACCGACATAGATATTGTGTATTACGTCGAAGAGGTTGTTTGTATATCCAACTATGTTTTGTTTGAAGTGACTGTACTGATATCAACAGCTATCAGTGTTGACAGACTTCTTGTTCTGTTATTGAGGCTGAGATACAGACAAGTTGTGACACTAAAGCGAACTCAAGCTGTTATACTTTTATGCTGGATAATTGCTGTTTTATGCGGATTGGTTCGTGTCTGGAGTCAAACGGTTTCGGAGATTGTTGCTTTTGTGGCCGTTGTGGTATCTCTGGTTACTTCCGTGTTTTGCTACGTAAAGATCCACCTGAGATTACAGCGGTACCAGGCTGAAGTAGAAGACAACCCTGGCGAAGGATGGTCAAATGCAGGAGAAGATATAGGAGCAGGAAAAGATGTAGCAGGCGCAATAACGGGGACAAGAACAGCCACAGAAGAAGGAGCAGGAGTAAAAGGTACAGGAAGGGGAAGAGTACGTGCATGGACAGCAAAAGGTTCATCAAAACAAAGATTAAACGAAAGAGTTCAACTAAACATCAAACAATATCAGAAAACAGTTTCCAGCATATTTTGGGTGCAGTTGGCTTTAGTGGCATGCTACACCCCTTTTATAATTGTGTCGATATTGAGACATACAGTACTTAGTGGATCAGCAATTCATGTTCTGTGGCTCTTTACGAAAACTTTAGTTTATCTGAACTCATCTCTGAATCCCTTTCTTTACTGTTGGAAAATCACAGAAGTGAGAAAGGCAGTAAAGGACACAGCCAGGGCGTTTTGTTGTTGTTCGTGATTCGAGGTCGCCTGTACTTATTTGGAAAAACTTCCGTGTCCTTAAAGAAATAATTTTTTGCGAATTTTATATTAATCAATAAGGAATCATTGAATGCTGACAAGCAATTGCACTTACAGAGTCGAAAACTCTATTGCAATATGAGGAGGAATACAAATTTCTTTTTCTTTTCCATGTTCTCTTTAAAGGAAGGAGAATAATAAGAAGAGGAAGACATAACATCAATTAGTCTCTCTTTTTTGCCATGAAATGCAATGAGATATTGATTGAGAATTGATTCTTTATCTATTTAGGACGGGTTTCTAATATTTATTCAAAGATCGCCCATGCATAAACAAAATTAATAAATAAACGTTAATTGTGGACTTGTCTTTGCTCGATGTGCCCTGTTCTCTCACACGTAAATCTAATAACTCGCATATTGACTAAACAAACCGTTTTCAGCGAAGTGCGAAGCAACTTTGTCGAATAAAACCTTAAAAGAGTCTATCCCGTACATTTGTGCGGCCCCTTTAGTCCTATTGCCGGCGGCGCTTTTAAACAAGTAAGGTTGTTATTTTCTTTTCCTTTTTCGCCGCCTCAGTTATTGCTGACTTCTCTATACATACAGTCACAGTGAACCACTGCTTTCTTTTGCATTTTTGGCCTCTTTCAGCTGACTTTTCCCCACAATCAGGAGGAAAAACCTCAAGATGAATATGTCTAACCTTTATTTTAAAATGCGTCACGCTTGAATATCAAATAAGACTAAATTAAACATCTCACAAATTGAGGAAGCCACAAAAATGGCTGATTGGTAATTAAATGGCTTATATTTTGGTATTAGTAAATTCGAGAATAATAAAAAACGAGATTTAGCCAAGAACTTTAACTTTATGATGAAAACACAAGCGCGCGTCTCAGCCCTTATCAATGTTCAACAAATTTTTTTTTTTCCACAAACAGTTCACATCTACTTCCAAAAACAAAGCGTGAAATGTGTAATGATATATCACAAATAAATCACTCACACGAGCTCTAGAATATACTCTAGGCCATTTTGGCAATAGTCTTGGTTTTAAGGGCGTGATGAATGACTTAATAGCTTAGTCATGAAAACTGGTTACGCTCACACAGAAAGGCACAATCCGTCTCCTAACGGTTTTCAAGAGGTATTACGTGTTTACTTATCAGTACCTGTTATAGTATTTAGCTAGAGACTGGCAAATTGGGTCATCAGGCTTTCAAATACTTTATTCTTAATCGCATAAATAAACCGTTTTTAGTTGACAGATATGTCAGCCTGCTTGTTTTGATAACACCAAGGGTAATAATATATGATTATTGACACACTTTAGTTATTGTTGTGCGTGTGCTGGTGTTTGGTGGCCAGCCAAGACCTTTCGAATTTATTCATATTTCCTTTATTGACATTAATTTTACAAGATATGGCTAGAAAAATGATTCATTTTCCAATGTTGTCTTTTCTGAAATGTTTGCATTATCACGATAAGTTGCGATGCTAATCGCTACACTGGAAATTTATCAAATGTTTATTATTTCTTAACTCTTCACCGAGGTAGATTTAACTAGAGGTGGATATTTACCAAGCTGCGAAGCGGAGATGTAAACACCCACCTCTTGCCACCGCACTTAAATGACTATTTGTTGTAGTGTATACTTTAATACTATGAGATAAAATGATGCAAAAAGATGATTTGTATTAATTTATTCCTGCAACAGTCTCAACTTTTTTGGGCGCAATTCCCGTGGAGGTGAATGGAGAAGGATAAGCGAAGTTACGTTTTAGTGATTACTTTTGGGTTCTTTATATTCATTTTGAGTGGGTCGAAATATGTCAGATTTTCAGGAGGTTCAAATAAAAACATACTTGAATTTAATTTCGTGTACAAAAATTTCAAAACCCTATCTAAACGATAAATACTTCCTACAACGTATCCTCAACAGCCAAATAGACAAATACCGAAATAAAAGACATGAACTAAAATTGTGTAGATCGACGTCAGAGTCCCTACTGATCTTTTATCGACGATCGTGGTTTTACTTCACTTTAATTTAAAGGACACTCCAATTCTCAGAAAAAATTATTGTCTTCGCCCAGCCTTGAACTGGGAAAGAAATCTGAAGTTTAGCATCATCCAATAATATTCAGTAAAACAAGATTGAGGGGCATATGAAAAGTCATTTACATATATTCTGAATAAGACAAGTCATGGAACAACCGCTTGTGGCACTCTGGATTCAAAGACCAGGTGGTCAGAGAACTCAGAATTTATGAGCACTACTTGTTGTCTATCAGATGGATTAATGATGAACTAAGCCACACCAAAATGCCATCGTTAATCTTGGCAAAGGCCTTGCTCATGTCAAGAAACACAACGAAAAACAGTAAGAAAATAACCGCAGTTGCCTGTTTCTCTAAAAAATCAGCACAGTTCTCCCCACGATGAAAGTTGAAGTAATAGGTTAGGCAATGTTAGCTTTATATGTAAGTGCTCGTGGCAAAAACAAAATTGAAAAATGATTGAATGAGAATCCATTGTTATATTGGCTCGACTGTGTTCTGAATGAGCCTAAATGTCATTTTAGTTTATTGTGTCCATGAGATCTACAGTTAGATTTCCTCGCCCCACCCTTTTTTCTCCCTTTTGTCTCTACTCTTATTAATGACATTTTATGCGCATATGCCTTTGTTTTGCTCAAAGTGGTCTGATCCGAGCCAGCAATTTTGCTGCAACGAATGGAGTAAACAAAACGAGTTTAGCTTATATAAGTTTACTGAAGCATTTAGAGAGTGCTTTACAACAATTTAATTATTCCTAACAGGGTAAATATTCATTGTGACTTGGGAGAGATCAACATGTCCATTATTGTTCTTCTCTTCAATGCACTTACAAAAAAATTAAGAAATATTACTTATACTAGGAACAACACTCACAAATTTAGGCAAAATTTCTGACTAGATCAGTTATAAAAATTATCTTAACAGCGATTTCTTTTTCTTTTTTTTTCTTGTCTCTATCAGCCTACAGTCAATAACAAAAACAAAGCACTGAAAAGTGCACCAAGCGAATAGACGGTAAACTAAGAAATGCAAAAGTGAAGTAAATAAACAAGTTTTTTTTTTCCAAGAAAATTCCATCTAACCTCCATTTATAAACTATGAAAATGGTTATCATCACTACCAAAGCATTAATAAAGTAAAAGTACGATAGAAACTACGTCTTAAAATCAAAAGCTATGAAATATTGAGGCTGACGTTCTCGAAATCTAAACTACAAATTACTACAGAGTGTTATAAGACTACAACCTTGGAGGTTAAGCAATTCTGCTATTAAGCCTCAGTCCTGCACAAGAGGAGTTACTTCAGATGACTCCTCGTCTTCGTCACTTCCAGTTTCGTCTTTATCTGCAGCAGCAAGTTGATTACCATCATACTCTTGTACGCCAGCCTCCCTGTCAAGAAGGTCTACAGCATCACTTTGGTCGTCCATATAGTTTCCAAGATCGTCTTGTTCATCCTTCGTGTACTTTAGTTGGCAAGTCTCAGGTTCTTCTTCTACTGCCTCCTTTTCAGATTGAACTGCTACAGCACCTTCATAACCAACGTTACTTTCAGGTTCACTTGTTACACCTTCTTCGTCATCAATTTGAATATCTGGAGGAAAGACGGAATCACTGTGGCCTTCTTTTTCGATCAGGGGATTGTATTCTAAAGAATCAAGATCTTCTTCCTCCATCACACAAGGGAATGGTGAGGTATCAGGTTTGTTCACCTCATTTGCGGAGCGTGCTAAAGAGTTAGGATCTTCTTTTTCAGTAACAGAAAGGCTTCCTGTGGCTTCGAAATCTTCTTCCCCAGTTACAGGGGAGCATGCTGAGTTATTGGAATCTTCTTCCTCACCCATAAGGGGGCATGCTAAAGAATCAGAATTTTCTTCGTCAGTCACAAGGGGACATACTGAAGCATCTAGACCGTTTTGGTCCATCACCAGGGAGGATGGTAAAGGATCAATTTCTTCTTCCTCAATCGCAAGAGGGCACTCGTAGTCATCAATTTCTTCTTCCTCAATCGCAAGAGGGCACTCGGAGTCATCAACATCTTCTTCCTCGTTCTCGCTAAGATATGGTAAAGTATCACTCTCGAAAGAGTACGCTTGGGCATCCATATCTTTCTTATCACTCTCAAAAGGGTATGCTGCGCAACCTTCTTCTTCTACTTTGATTCCGAGAGGGAAAGCTGTAGCACCATCGTCAATTCCAACCATAGAGGGATGTGCCGTAGCACCGTGCTTACCCACTTCACGGGCGAGATTTCCTGCGGCTGCCTCTTTGTCTTGTAAGTTAATAGCGAAGGGGAAGGCTGTAGCACCATCGTCAATTGCAACCACAAAGGGATGTGCAGTGGCACCGTGCTTACCCACTTCATGGGCGAGATTTGCTGCAGCTGCCCCTTTGTCTTGTAAGTTAATAGCGAAGGGGAAAGCTGTAGCACCATCGTCAATTGCAACCACAAAGGAATGTGCAGCATCACCGTGCTTACCCACTTCATGGGCGAGATTTGCTGCAGCTGCCCCTGTATCTTGTACGTTGATAGCGAAAGGGAAAGCTGTAGCACCATCGTCTATTGCAATCACAAAGGGATGTGCCGTAGCACCGTGTTCACCCATATCACGGTCGGGACCTATTGCAGGTGCTCCTTCGTCTTCTACGTTAATTCCAAAAGGGAAAGCTGTAGCGCCATCGTCCATTGCAACCAGAAAGGGATGTGCCATAGCACCGAGTTCACCCACTTCACCGATGGGATTTGCTGCAGCTGCTCCTAGCTCGTCCGCTCCTGCATCTTCTGGGTTTGCAACAGCTCCACGGTCATCGACAAAGTTGTACTTATCCTCATCATACTTGTCATCGTCAAAGATATCTACATATGTCTATGAAAAAGATTAGAAGTTAATCAGGAACTGCATGAGTTAAAAAATCTTGAACGAAGGAATTTCAAAAATGAGTCACTAAAAAGACAAAAAAAGAGCAGATCAGATATCGGTCACAAAGACAAGAACCATTAGTACTTGCATGAATTGATAGGGAAAAAATTCGGGTTAGGTCTCCCTTTCTGTCAAAGTTTTCCAAAAGTGTAATTTTAAGATCTGTTCCGTTCTTTTTTGTGTGTAGACAACAGAGGGAAAATAAGGATGATCCAGACTGACATGACGTAACCACACTTGCATATGTTTAAAAAGTAACATTGGTTCATGATGAAACTGAATTCACAAATTGTTAGCGGCTGGGTAGTTAATGCGTTTGACATCACATTGACGTGAAAAGAAATTCGCAATTGACTTGATAGGATACCAATTTCAATTGCTAAAGTATATCCTGAATTAGACGCTGTATGGCAAACCTTTGTTTTAATATATGTATCCATTGTTTGGTAGAGCTTCACAAAGTGTGGCCGGCTGGCGCTTTCGTATTTCCAGCAGTTTAACATCACCGCGTATCTATAGAAAAACACAGGGACATATGATCACAGTAATTCCGCGATAGGCACTAATATTGCAAGTAGCAAAGTTGAGAAACCACAACTAGTTACAAAAATAACTGAAATGCTAAGTTTATCTCATTACATTGCAGCTCAAACGAATTCTGTGATGAAAAACCCACCGTATTCTTTGTTTGACTCAACAACTTTTCATTTAAATTTTTGTATTGACAAGATAAGATTAATTTCTTAGGAAGACTTCTTATTCAGACCAAGAGTATCAAAAACACCTGACCACAGCAGCAATCGAAATTGCTTTTGACTTATATAACATTCCACACAGAGGAAGCAACACTTACAAACTGTCGTCGATATGTTCAGGCTTTGGCAGACGATAACCTTCTTCGATTTGTTTCATTGTCGTGGATTGAGACCATCCTTCGTAAGGAATGCCTCCTGTGGAAAAATAAAGTTTTTTTTCTGTTCGCCAAAAAAGCACACTCTTCTTGTTGTAATCACTTTCATTCCTCTCAGGGTGATCGAAATGGTTCTTCTGTGAAAACGACAATTAATTGCTGAAATAGATTTCGGTTTTACATCAGATGAAAGAGTACTGTAAAAAAACAAATTTAAGTGTAGCGATGGATTTAAGGTTTTTCAATAATGTACTAAATACTTTCAGTTCTACTTAAACTTAAGTTTTATGTCAAGTTGTTATGCATCGTCATAATTTTATTTATCAGCGACATTGAGTACTGCTTCAACTTCTCTATCGTACAATGCTCTTTTGTTCGCTCGGTATCACTCATCAATTAGTAATTGTGCGTGCAATCTCGGCAGGTATATTTCCTGAATTTAAAGTAACAAACAAGTAAAGTACCGACAGTGAAGATTTCATACAGGACGATGCCGTAGGACCACCTGTCAAAGAAATAGAGGGATGACGATATATCTCAACTGGCGTAGAAAGATTATAATCACTCAGATACTTGGGATGTTTAAAAACATGCCATCAAGACATAAGCAACCTCATTAACAGAAAACGCCATATTTATTTGTTTGATTATCCACTCATCCTTTCATCCGTCTTTTCTTATCCTAATCATTTCGTGTAAAGTCTCATACTACAGCTGTAACCTCAGCTGTTTCCCAGCTTGACGTTTCCTAATGACCCTCTAATCAATATTCTAGTTTTCCTCGCTAAGTTAAGGTAGAATCATAAAAATGTTCACTCTTGGAATATATGTAGATAATAACCAATACAGTACGTACACATCGCTTTTGGTTGACAGTTGTTCCACATGTCCAAAGAGAATCTCGGGTGCAGTCCATTTGATTGGGATACATCCCTGGATGAGTAACCAAAATACTATAGACATCTGACATCTAAAGAGCCTTGTATACAACTTCTAAAATAATTTGCATATAAGATTAAAACCGTGATGTGAGGACTTACGATAATGTCAAGAGCAGTAGACACCTTTGTACAAATTCTATGAAAACAATTCACACACTCCTTTTCCTTTAAATCTCCTGTTTCTTTGCCTTTCGATTTTGTATCTTTGCTATTCAGAGAACGATATCTCTTCTCGCTTTCTTATTTCCTGTGTTCACTCCATAGGTACAATTTTTTTTCTGTGAAAGTTTCGATACGCTTAGAACGGCTTCCCATTGAAGGGAAATATGTTTTGCAGTAAAACTGTATAACTGAAAAGAAAGGTTTGTGAGGACAGTAATATTTTAATTCTTCACTTTTTTATCTTCCATACCAGCAGCCCCAAAACCAATTGACCAAATGATGAAGAAATTCTGAAAATTACCCTCTTGGCATTTCCTGGGCCGTATTTGAAATCCTGATAAGAGAGCCCAAAGTCAGTCAACTTGCAGACACGATGCTCATCAAGAAGGATGTTACGAGCTGCAAGATCGCGATGAATTATCTGAAATCGAAAATAAAAAATGATATGATCTGCCAAAAGGGACTTTTATAAACTACATAAAATAAAATATAGGTAGAAAGTTTAACATCATGCTAATGTCAAACCATTTCTCTGTGAAATAGTGATTCTAATGTGCTGGATCTTTTTAGCTGTACAGAATATTCTTTTGACGATTTGCAAGTCACGCCATTTTAACACATGCAGGATCACATACTGACCAGAAAGAGTTTGAGCACTTACCCCTCTGGACGCGAGAAAAGTCATGCCATGTGCGATCTGTTTAGCAAACAGCACCATGTCATATGTTGTCAAGTGGTCGACCCCTCCGACCCCATGATGATATTGGTCGAAAACCCCCCTGGATTTTCTGAGATAACCCAGCAAGTCACCTCGCCACAGGTACTCCATGATAAGTATTGGCTGAGCTAAAAGGGAAAAACAAGAAAATTATTTTACGGCAAGCAGTGCAGAAGTTGCAAAATGTGTTTGAATTGTACATGCTTTATCTACTTATAAATTTAGTTATATCTAAGAAAGAGAGGGAAAGTCAAAGAGGGAAAAACGCAGATAGAAAACGGATGGACACCTATAGGAGATACAGAAATACAGACAGACACACAGAGAGATGGACAGACAGACAGATAAACAGAAAGTTAGGAAAATAGGGATGGCAGATAAATAGACAGAGACTTCCCATCGTAAGTTAAAACTATTATCACAATTAGCGTGTAAATTTTAGAGCTTAAATCTTCCAAGTAAAATGGCCTACATACAGTGCGAAGTAAATTTCTTTAGATTAGACAAAAAATTTGAAATAACCCTTGAATTAGTACACTATCTAAGCAATACTGGTTGACGTCGGATATGTTTTTATCGTTACTGTGAATTAGCTGATTATATTCATAACAATAGCTGATTACCTCCAACTGTAACACAGCCAATGAACTTAACAACATTTTCATGGCCCTCCCTTCCAAAGAGTTTTAATAACTCGATCTCTCTCAGCAGGGCCTTCCTTCCTTTCTCTCCGGAGATTGCTGGGAAACCACACAAAAATTAGATAAACAAACAAACTTTGCATGTCAAGAGAGACACAATTATGTGGTAAACATTTTTGTATACTAAGTGCTGTATTACCAGCGCAACTTCTAATAAATTTGGTCTACATAAAAAAAAGTTAGTTTTCGAAACCCCATATAATCCATACTTGCCACAAAAATGTCAGTTAGCCGTCTTGTTCAGTTGTATTGAACATGAAATTTCAAAAGTAGATTCATCCTTGTTGAAAAAATTATTTGCTAAGAAAACGCTGCACATCTCGAGCATTGTTGTTAACTAGGCAAGCTCATTGGACCGCGCAATTGTTTACAGACAACTTACAAAAGTAGAGACGCAATTAAGCCTTGAAATTGCACCTGTTATAATACCTAATAGTCGGTCGAATAGATATTTGAGACAATTTTTATAAAGATATGCTCTGTTTGCGCCTTCTTGTTTCCTACCGTTCATATGGTACATAATCCTTGCTTTTATCTTACTAAAAACTACAATAATTCGTTAGCATTTCCAGAATTATTCTAAATTCGTTTGACTCTATAAGCTTGTTACAGTCGAACCTGTATTTAGCGGTCACGCACGGGAAATGGTTGACCGTTTAATATAGGTTCCACGGAATAGGGCTACTATTGATAAAAGTTTAAAAACGCCACTCTATGCCATCACGGACCACTTAACATACACAGCCTCGCTCAAAAATATTACTAACATTGATTTCGGGAGATAAACCTGGATTCAATTTTACTTGAAAGATTATTCTTAATTTTATTTGAGTACTTCCACTTTAGTGACCGTTCAATACAGGTAAGGAACATTAAAAATAGGCTGTTGGGACTTAGTAAAGGGTGACCACAACTGCTTGATATAAAAAGCACTATAAGCAAAGGAGGAAAGTTTCGATACTTTGAAAACCGACCGCTTATTACAAGGTGACCGCTTCATACAAGTTCTATCGCATTATGACGTTCAGCTTTTCCAGCGGAAGAAGATCATACTACCACCACTAGACTGGCAAATGGCTCTGAGCTTTTTGCGCCAGACTCACCCTCTCCAGGTTTCTTTGAGGTCACATGACATTATTTCCCATCAAAAGTTTCTAAGCGAGCAATTTTACAAAATACACGAAGGAGTGACATTTTCAGTATTATGGTATTTTCCGCTTTTATTCGCTTGAATGCCATTTAACCAATAAATTTTCATTTTTCTCCATAGCTTCTAATACTTCAAATGATATTCGTGTTCTGTTGTATGGTAGTAGCGTTGTATGACAAAAGACTTAAGAACCGGTCCCCCGGGGAACCATCGGCTAACAATTTGACATGCCAGCTGGTAAATCATTTTAACAGCGCACAGTTTTTAAGCTATTCATGTTATGTATCAAGTACGTTAATAAAGCATATTCTAAATGAAATGCCCTTTATTAAGATATATTACTCAAAAAATTAATAAAGGATAGTTTAATCAAGCTTTGTAAGTAAGTACTTACGTAGGAAGCATTTCGCAGCAACCGTGCGATTTCCAGGTCTGCCTCGAGAACGACCCAGTAGCGCTCGCCACACTGAACCGAATGCCCCTCTGCCAATATGCTCGCGAAGGATCAGGCGGTCAACTGCAATCTCCCATCCATCTGTGTTTCCGTTCAGCTGATCCATCTCAACTTCATCGTCCCCTTCACTGAATAATTGCAGATGAAAACAAGACTTTAACCATCTGTGTTACCTATCTATCTTTTCCTTCTTTGAATCTGGTTTAACGTAACGTGGTAAAGATATCCTCTATATCTTCACTTTAATTTTTTTCTTTTCGTTTCATTTCCAGGTGCTTCAGAAAATTATCACTTGCCAATGAAAAAATTATTGAAATAAGTGAAATTTAGATACTAATTTACTGAACGCATCGACCCAGAGAGGAGATTTTATTGAATAAACTTAGCGCCGACTGTGTTTTTCGACATTTTACGTCATATAAATATCGTGCCTCCTACGCGAGAAATGAAATACTAATTAAAACCATCCGAAGTATTGTCCACAATCGGTACATCGAGTAATATTATTATAAATCGGTCTAGAAGACTCCGAGTGTATTTCAACTGTAGTTTCTGTAACAAAGAGTGACAAAGGATCAAAGCTTCTCTTCTTCTTTAAAAGTACACCACCCACAACCTAGCGTACTGGTAACAAAAAAAAAAGATACTAAACAAACTGTCAAAACAAGTGAAGGACGGACGAATCCAAAACAGAAAGAATGTTAGGAAACATTTGACTGCCATTTGATAAGAATGACTTCGAAATCTGCCGCTGCTTCGAAAGGAAAAATCTTTTATTTTGGCCTATGTGCTTTTGGTGGTGAATAAAATCGGTCCAAACTGAAAAAAAAAACTTATTTGCTCAGCAGTGGCGCTTATTACCACTCTACTGAGACTTATTCAAGAGTTAGAAACTTCGGAAATAGCCACAAGTTGAAACAGGGAGCATTAAAAAAAGAGGATTCACTTACTGCAGCCTAGGTGGCACCTCAGGTGGGGCTATTATCAAAGGATATGTGGAAAGAGATGAAAGAAATGGCTTCGTTGTGAGTAAGAATGACGTCATTAACTAAGTTAAAGCTTGCAACTCAGAAACCACGTTTAAATTATATTTGACTCTGTTGTCAAACAACGGGAGAGGGAATAAGGTGGGTTATCATGGTAATTAGTTTCATATAATTTGTAACGTATTTGTAATTTGATGGGCTTTACCGGGACTGTAGAGGGACCTTCAAAATCAGTGCTGGAAATACAGAATATGACCTGCTTAAAACACTGCTCCAAAACACTGACGTATTAAAAGCCACAATCTGTCATATGGACACATTTCATTTTCGTATGGTAACATTTTACCTGTCACACGGCGTTTTTTAATGTATGAAATGAGCGCCAGTAGAAAAACGACAGCAGCCAAAGGTCCCCCAATGTAGTACCACTCCAGTGAGCTGCTGGAGGGAGCCTCTGATTTTCCTGAAATATAATAATAATAGAAGAAGCTTTGTAGGAAAGTAATTTGCTGGTCGGCATTAAAAATAAAAATTAATACCACCAAGTATCCAGATAGAGAGCTCACGTTGGGTGGCCGGGAATAACTTTTGGAAACACAGACCCAGATGTGTGAATTTACCAAAAAAAGGTAGACAGAAAGATTGGTGAAAGAATTATAGAATATGTATAACATACTGCTATTGTTTCGAATTCGTTTTGAAACATTTTTTAAAATTTCTTTTGAATTTAATTCATTTTAAATTTCTAGTTCCCAGAAGACCAAAAAACCACTGGAAAAGTTTGTGAGGAACAAAAACCGGAGGTGTATTTTATAATAATGACCTTACAAAGTTAATTACTGAAATTATACTTGGTTGCTTAAACAACTTACCTTTGACATTTACTGTCACAACAGAGCGAGCCACAGTTCCTGGCTTGTTACGTGCTTCACAAGAATATTCACCACTGTCCTTTTCCGCAACTCCAGTAATAAGAAGTTGATGTAATCGTGTATCTATAATTGCTCTCTCTATTATTGAGCCTCCATCTTTTTTCCACATTACGTTTATTGTTTCCTCGTTGACTTTGCAAGTCAATGTGAGGATGTCTCCTTTTGTCAGTGTTATGTATTTCTCTGGAACAACTCGAGCAGAGGCTTTTCCTGCGTTGAAAAGGGGTAATTCATTAGAATGCTAGTGTCTCATTAAAACTACAACTATATTATTAACACTCCAAAAAACAAAACAAACAAAAACATAGAAACGAAACAAACCAGTCAATGTGACCGAAGATGAAAAAAGAAAAAAAAGTGTTTCCTTGTGAGTATCGTCGGGATTTCGATAAAGATTCAGAACAAACTTGAAGCCCTCATAGTATAAATTTGGTCGACCGCCCCAGATCCTTCGCTGAACTTCTAAATTAAGGTATAGTGTTTCATCTTCCCATGTTCTTTTTTCAGCACCTTCGTATCAGAAGGACACAAAAAGTGAGTCATGCAACACGAAGTTTCTTTCTTTTCCAGCACTATGGTAGCGGGTAGGTAGAAGTAAGTAAATGATCGTCCGTCTACATTCTAAAGCACCACAACAACTTGATTAAGTTGGATAACTTGTGGCCATCATTATCATTACCGCCATCATCATCATCATCATCATCAAAGTCATCGTCGTCATCATCATCATCATTGTCGTCATCATCATCATCATTGTCGTCATCATCATCATCATCATCATCATTGTCATCATCATCATCATCAAAGTCATTGTCATCATCATCATCCTCATTGTCATCATCATCATGATCAATATCATAATAACTGAACTTACCATAAACACGTAGTGTTGCTGAGGAACTAATTGTATTTGCTTTGTTTTTTGCTTTGCACTTGTAAGTCCCATTCATCCCTTTCGTGACACTTGGCGATGCTAGGAATGATTCTCCTTCGTGACCGGTTTGATTGATACCGAATGGCAGGTTACCATCATTAAAAGTCCAGACCAAGGTTGGTGTTGGAACACCTGAAGCTACGCAACTAAGGTTTACAGGGTATCCTTCGGTAACAGATTGGCCTATCGGAGGCTCAATGATCTGGGGAGAGACTTGAAGTAAAAAGATCATCAAGCTAAACAAAGGATCGCATTGTTCATTTTAACCCCCTCTCCCCCCTCCCTTTTCCAACCCCAAATTAACTAGCTTCAAAATAAAAGCAAACTACGTCCTTGCCAAGACTAATTTTAATCCGAGTTTATTTTGCAATCAGTTTTCTCCACTTTTGATATAGGAAGGTGTAAGTCAATGTGACATCAAAACATTCTTTTCTTTTCTGAAAAGATTTCCTATCTTAGCAACAGCACAAGAGGTAAGAATTTAGTTGCCGATTTATTAATTTATTCGTCCTTTTCTTACTGGTTGTTAGGTGTAATGTTAACACCCCATGCTCCTATGTTCCAAGATTACAAGTTTCTCTAAGTTCAAAATCCGCATTTCCTTTGAAGAATAACCAGGTAATAACGGTCAAAAGGTTTGCATTTCATGAAAACATTGCGTCAACTTTGTTGCTTTATACACTTAAATTGTCCGTTGCAACAAGAGCATAATATATATATACGGACAGAACAGTAAAGTTATAACGCTGTAGGAAAAGAAACATTCTCTGCAGACATTTGGGCGCTGAGGCGAAGTCCTTCTTGAAGATCAACTGAAGGGGTTGGTGGTCTGTATAGATTCTGTGTTGGATTTTCCCAAAAGCCATCACTCGAATATGTTGAGGGCTTCAACAATAGCCAGGCACTCTTTTTCGATTTGCGCATAGCGCTTCTCGGTAGTGGTTAGGCCTTTTGCTGTACGCAATGGGTCGTAGAGAAGACCCGTCAAGGGCACTGCTACTGTGTGGTTGGATGCGTTGAAAGAGGGCAGCTCCTTGGCCATGGTCTGAGGCGTCCAAATGAAGGATCAGTGGCGCAGTTACATCAAAGTATGCCAGGCATGCTACAGAGGTGGCTAGCACTTTTTCTGAATCAAAGGCTTGCTGGTGCCTTGTTGACCATAGGAAGGGCATGTCCTCTTTGCTGAAGTTGCATTGAAGTTGGGTGACGCTGCTAAGTTGGGAACAGAATTTTTCCAGGTAATTAATAGCCACTAGGAATCGGTGCATTGTTGCTTTTCGGTTGGAGTGGGCATGGCGATTATAGCTTTAACTGTGACAGGGTTGGGCTGGAGGCCATCCGTAGTGACAACATGGCTCATGAAGGTGGCTTTGTGAATAAGGAATTTCCTCTTGTTGACATTCAGCTTGACGTGACGCTGTTCAAATACCTCAAGCACGGCGATAAGGTTGCAGTCGTGCTCGACTGGATGTCATTGGCGATGCAGCCAGGGATTAAGATGCCTTCGGAAATACTGAAACATAGGAGGCACCATATGAATTTAGCGCTGCCATTATTTGGATGCAGAGGATATGCCAAATGGTAGCCTAGTCCATCTGTAGTGAACATTGTGATCATCAGAGATGATCTTAAGGACAAGGGCATGTTTTGCCTATTTGACATCTATTCCTTCCATGCAGCTTGTTAATGTTTTCTTCCAAGGTGAGGATGATGTACTTTGGACATCGAATGGCTTTATTGAGGGTCTGAGAAGGGTCTCCGTATTTTTCACAGTTTGGTGGGGGTTGGTTCTCGCTTTCTGTTGAGAAACCCTTATCAGCTGGCCAGTGGTTTCATACGCATCCAGGCCCGCTTTGATCGCATTCAGCTATGAAATGGGCTCGCAGTGATTGGGGGCATGGATGGGTTTGACATCTGGATCCAGGTCGAGATCGACGGGTGGGCCGCGGAAGCCCAGACCTTGAAAGAGTGAGGTCCAGTTCTAGGAAATGAATACCAGAGTTCAAGTCCCTAGTGTAGGCCAGACTCGCATGGACGTATCTGGGGTGGTGGAGGAGGTCCAGCTGCTGATTCCTGATGGCTGTCAGGTTCAGTCGGCGGTGGCTGGGGAGGGTTACTTGTGGAACGTTTCCTTGTGAAGTCCGCATGTAGAGTTGGCGCATCAAGTGCTTTGCTTGCCTCTGAACTGAATAAGGCTGGTTGGTCAGTTTTAATGACTTCGTAAATTTACCTTTACTGGCTTGGAGGGTAGGTTGACCAATAGGTCTGGTTGGCGGACTGTCATAGGGTGGTATCACAGTTTTGGATGGTAGAATCTTGGCCCCGGGCATGCTGGACAGGTGGCAGGATAGAAGTGTGTTGTAAGAAGCTGCTGAATCTATTTGGAAGGGAATTTGCGCTCTGCAGTGTGAGTCTGGTTCCCCCAAAAGAAGCAAGACAAAATGGCCTTTGCCAGAGGGTGGGGCCGTTGTAGGGGCGCCAAAGTCAGGGGGTTACCCGCTTGAGAGGCTGAAGCAGTTATCATACTGTATGCCCTCCTCTGGAAGGGTGTATGAGTGCTCCTCTTGTTCCACCATTCTCACCTGTTCCCTTCTGGGACCCGGTGGGGTAGGTATATGGGAGGCAGGTCTGGAGGCTCGGTTGTCTTTGGCAACCTGTTGATAGACGCCTGCAAAGTGATCAGATTTTTGACAACATCTACAAGACTGGCCTGAAGCTGGGCATATATCACGGTACTGTTGCTACTTGGTGCCACAGAAAAAGCAAGATCTGTTGGAGAAGGTTCCAGGTCTTGATCTGCTCGGAGGTTTTTGGACCAATTTGTGCGCTGTCGTGGAATTGGGAGTGAAATTGTTCTTCTGTGGTGGAATTAGCCAAAAGCTTGTTTGTATTTTATGCCGCCTCAAACGATATAACTTGATTCACCACGAAGACTGGGGTGAAAAGGGGATCCTCCGGTTTTCGTTGGCCATCTCTGTAAAATATATCTTCTCGGAAGCGACTGAAGGATTCGTTGAGACCGAAGACAAACTTACCCCTCATAAATTCTACCGCGTTCACACCAAACGATCATCGCCCAACGGCAGTACGTACAGCGGTTTCTTACGTTGAATTGGAGGTTTCGTCTGCCTGTGACATTTTTGCTCAGAAGTGGTAGCGGTCTTGCATGGAACTACATACACCAGCGTAATGTTCTTTGATTTTTTGAAGCCAAACCCAAAGTGTAAGTCTTCCCATTCAGTTGCAGGAATTGCTAACTCGAAGGCTCTCTTAGCGACGATGTAGTAGTCCCCAGTCTCGGTGAGTCTACTTTTAGCGGGGTTTTTGTAGCCTTCGAGTAAACATTATTCATGACATCTGGTCCTAAACCGTGACCACAGCCGTTATCAGGAGATGGTCACGGTTTGGTCGCACGGCTTGTACATCGAGGATAGACTTTCATGCTTCGGAATGGTGCAATTGTGAAATGTTGATGAAGGTTTGAGAAGCTGCCGAAGAAGCTATTCAGTGGTGTCTACGAGAAGCTGGCTCGCTGTAAAAGCCGGTCCTGACACCATGTTAAGCAGTATACTTTTTTTTAGATTGACGAAGAACACATGCGCAGCCATGATGAACTAATTTATTCCCACCCCCGAGCACGCGTTGACATAGGAACTTCAGAATGTGATGTAATTATACGCGAGTAATGAAACGGTAACATGAGATGTTCTTTGACTCTAAAAAAGCTGGCTTTAATAACGGCGGAAGCAAACAAAACAACAAACAAAACAACAAACAAAACAACAAAAAGCACAAGACGCAAAGAGCGTAGACACACCCTAAAATATAGGCTTTCAGAAACACTCCTAAAATATCTCTTAAACTATCAAATTTCTGACAGTCAAGTCAGCATGCTATCAGGTCTCAAATTCATCCCAAAACCCGTAACAAACGAATGTAAAATTAGGCAACAACTCTTCCAAGATTTTGAACAATTTACAAGACGAATGCGCCTCCAATACATCTTTCACGGACAAAACAACAAAAGAACCACTTCCGTTTCATGTTAAATCCAACTGGATACCACCAGTTCAGCCTTCTATTGCCCTTGAGAGCGACTAGGAAAATGTCAAAACACAACTTGCAGAGATTAGTGTGACTAAGCCAAAAAATAATTTGTTACGCAATGAGATTGTGGCTTTAAAAGAGTTGAAAAACAATTCTGTTTTAAACCTTAAAAAAGCAGACAAAGGTACAACAGTCATCATGAATAACTACAACCTCTCACAGCACCGACAGTGAAAAACATGCAGAAAAGAGGTCATTGACCAAATGCGTCAAGGCAAACACATTGATGACATGTCTAAGAAATGGCTTTCACAAACTCCCAATCCGCCTAGAATACCAATATTCTATAAGCTCACGAAAATACATATACCTATACCGGTCGGTAGACCTATAATCCCAGGTGGTGACGGCCCCACCGAGAGAATATCATCTTTTGTGGAGACACTGCTCCAGCCTATGGCGCAATTGCAATAATCCTATATGAAGGATACCACTGCTTTTATCAATTTCGTAGAAAAAACGAAGGTAGGCAAAGATACTACTCTAATATCAATGAACGTTTCTAGTTTGTACACAAGTATACCGCAAGAAGAAAAAAACGAAGAATACGAAAAGTTCAACAACCATAACGCACTGATCCCAACGCACTACCTCAGGGAAATGCTTGGCTTAATCTTTCAAGAAAATTTGTTCCAATTCAATGAAGAGAACTTCCCCGACCCAAACGAAAATGGGCAGTGTCATTTGCCAATATTTCCATGGAGGAAATTGAAACGAAATCAATTTAACAAAGCCAAACCAGGCCAAGAGATAGGAAACGTTACATTGAAGACGTTTTCTCCCTTTTGGTTAAGACAGAGAAGAAGTAGATGGATATTAAACGAGGTAACTACTTCCATTCTGGTATCAAATTCCCGACCGAAATATCAGAGAACCAAATCACCTTCCTCGATACCACAGTGTTTAGAGGAGAGAGATTTGCTAAAATCCAAAACCCATAACAAGCCGACAGAGACCTTCCAATTTACGCACTTCGCCTCGTGCCATCCACCAGGCGTAAAGCATGGTTTCATTAAAGGCGAAGCAATGAGATTGCTCAGAACAAACTCTCCGAAAGAAATATTAGAGGAGGGCCTTTTAAAATTTAAACAACACCTCAAAGCAAGAGGGTACCTTCAAAACATCATAGAAAGGTCTCTGTCAAGGGTCAACTTTGCCTCTAGGCAATCGGCTCTTACGCATAAACAAAAGCCAGAAGGTCACAACGTACCACTCGGCCGTTAAAAATTTAAAACAAATATCGATGGAACGTTGGAGTCAGCCCTTGCTGGAATCACTCTTACAAAACTTCCGATCATCTCTTACAAAAAGGGGAAAATCACGCTCTTGGGAGCAAAAATATAATTTGAAGGTTATAATGCGACACGACCACAAAAGCCTGATGGGGAGTCCGTGCCAGCCTGTTCTCACCTTGATTCTGGGGCTTAGAAAACCTCGAGTGACATGATTTGGGCGCTGCTCAGTGATTAAAGTAAAAATTTCAGCATAAATACGAGACCCAACGTTAAAATGAGAAAACAAAGTAGGCGTTATAGCTCTGCGCTGCAAGAGGTTATGAATCTCAAGTAGAAACCTCGAAAAACATTTCAAATGGTTTTCCATGGGCTGATACAGTAAAATTGTGAGCAAATTCCAATTGGGATGTAGCGAATTGAAAGCGAAATTTGAAGCTTAAAATGGCGCGAATAGTTCGTTAAACTACGTTTTATAAATAGAAAACTTAGTAAATGTTAAGAAAATAACATTTTGCTCGTTTTTATCACGGCATTAAAAGCGTCCTCCTCTATTCCATTAAAGCTAAGGCTTTCGATAAACTAAATCTGGGATATCGTCCAGTATGGCTTCGTTTCTCTGGGAGGAAAATATTTCAGTTTTCCATGGGTTTACAGAGACAATAGTCGATAGATTTTTGACCAATCAGTTTTCTCTGAGTTGTGCTATAATGCTTGTTCTACCAGTTACTTTAAACTCGTTTTTTAAAATGTCATCATTGCTTCATTGTAAATAATTTTTGGATTCTAAATGAATTGTCCTTTTTTTATGTGTTTTAAAAATCCGTAGATCGGATTAGGAAAATGAGAATCGTATTTTTTTTAATTTTTGTAGTAATGAAAAAAATAATCGAACATTTGTTTCAATTATGAACCAGAACTCCTTCTCGTTTATATGAATGAGAACTGTACCTCCTTTCACTTCAATCCAAAAGGTTGAGTTGATGCTTCCTATGAGGTTTTTAGCGCTACATGTGTACTCGCCAGAGTCTTCAAACCTCGCTTGACGAATCATGAGAGTGTTCTTTCTGCCAAGATCGATCTCACCCTTAGTCCAGAGTACTTCAGGTGTAGGGAAACCGCTTAGAAAGCAATTTAACTGAAGAGATGAATTGTATGTAATCGACCGATTCTTGAGCTCAGGATTAATTCCAGGAAGACCTGAGGATGAAATTAACAAGCATAATTCGAAAAAGATGAAAATACGAGAAAAAAACAAAAAATGAAGAGTAACTAGAAGAGAAAAAGTAAAAGCTTGCTTCGTTTTTTCATTCACTGTTCTTAGCGATGCATGTATATTGACCAGCGTCTTCATAAGTCACTTGCTTAATAGTGAGCTTGTTCGTGGTGTCAGGTAGCTTTCCATCTCTTGTCTAATTCACCTCTAGCTTAGGAAAACCCTCCACAACACAATTCACTTGAAGGATTGAATAAATTTGACAGACTTCTCTTGCCGAGAATTAATTTCAGGGGGGGCTTTTTAATTTTGAAAAGGAAAATAATGATTTATATAAAACTTGATCCCCATCCCCTCCCCCTCTTCTCCCTTAACCGTCGTTCAGAATCTTAGTGCAACTGTCTTTCTCTCCCCAGCTCCCCCCTGCTGTAAAAATCAAAGCTTGCAGCTATGATTCTCACCTAGGAAAAATACTTCGCACCCACTCGCGAAAATTAAGCCTGTTCAACATGAAACTGTAATGATCTTTCTTTTTCTAGGAAAGAAAAATTGCCTTTGTTTTTTGCGACAAAACGTAAATCTAGCGTCTAATCGGTAATAATGAAACTCCTGCTGAAAAAATAAGTTTTTTCAATTCAGTGCGAATCATGTTGTTTTGTTTTGTTTTGTTTTTTTTACAAAGAAAAAGGGGGGGTAGGTTTCCAAAATCTCTCGGGTCTTATGAACTAAGTTGAAAGTGTAAAATAGCCACCGTAAAGATTTTTTAAGCTAACGTTTCGACCGTTAGCGCTTCGTCAGAGCTAACCCTCCAAACTTCAGCTTTGATACTTTTTACGGTGGCCAATCTAAATTACCAACTCTGTTGGTAAAAACAAAGCATACTTAACAAAGAGTTTGACGGTTAATAAAAGACAGTTGAAGGATATCTGTGCAGCATTTTCTACCAAAAAATGAATCCTTTACTTACTCCTCATATCTAAAACCACTTACATTCACAAGGCCGTGATTCCTGAGTTCTTGAGCAGTTAAATTCTAGAAGTAAGGTTATCCAAATAATCTTTTAAAAGTAATAAACGAGATTGGAGATTAAGTCATCTTATTTCTTTTAAAGAAAACATCACTTGAAAATATCTGCTGAGGGTTCCTGTCTAATTATCATTACAATCTATACATAAGAGTTTTCCATATGAATAAAAGTTTTTAAATTCTGTATAGATTTTTGAAGTTGTAAAACAATGGCGAAAACCCGCCATTGCACTTGTGAGTCACAAATTCAACAAAACTCCCTCGTCACTTACCAACTCTTTCCCGGTACTGGTTGCATTCTTTGCAGACGCCGCTCCAAGATGACCACGCCATACAACCTTTGAAAACAATGAGTTGTGCGCAAAGAGTCATATGTCATATTATCACTCTACCTATGCTCTTCACTTCCTTTGCTGCATTAATCTGCTGCTTGCCATAAAGGATACAAAATTACGTAATTACTATCGTTGATGAACCCAGCCCCTAATTTCCAAGGGGACTTCGAACTAACATCTCCAAGTTAAAAAGATTGATGGCTTGAAGCTTACAAATCACCCAACTTACAATTTCCTATTTATAAGCATCATTGGTGTTCTCTCAACATCTGTCAGGGATTTATCATATTATAAGCCAAGGAGAGGGACATTGTTTTATATTGCTCAAATGGATGACTGTGCAAAAGTGTTAAAAGGAACAAACTAGGATTTTAACGTTTTCAATTTTTAATTTTCAACTTTACTGTAAAAGTTCCACTAGTATATAGCAGAGGCCTGAAACGTTGAAATTCAACTGTTGTAACAATTAAAAGTTTTATTTCTATGCAACATCTTTGTCCACACATCCTCTGATCAACAGAGAAGAGTATCCTGTCTGAATCCCTCTACTGGGATCCATTCGTTTGTTCAACCATCTCTATCGACCCTTTATCCTGCCTCCTGCTAAATGATACTCAAAATGATAGTTCAAGCACGGCTACTTACAATCTGTTATATCAATTAGGATGAGGATGTTAGGTGAACATGAAAAGAAAGATTTACATTCGATGAGTAAATTAGTGGCTTAATAGAGCCTTGAAATTCTTGACTAACACATCATAAGCTTAACAAACAAAATGAACTCGTCTCACTCACCCGCTTCTGAATCCGAAAAGAACGCCGTGAAAGAGAAAAACAATTTTGAAAAAGATGTTAATCCATTTATCTATTCATTTGTTTATTTGAACCAACCAGTTTGTTTGGTACGCCAATATTTACAGTGAAATCGAGAATTATGTAACAGAATTTGTTAAATCAAACAAACAATCAGCCAATTATGACTGATATCTGATGATAATTATACAAATATCGTTTATTACAGAACTTAGGTACTGATTTTATACTAATACCGTCCACATCAGTAAAATCGTTTGGATAGTAACATTATAACATTAACAGCTATTACTAACTGTAATTGATACACGCGCAGATAATTCTTTGCTATTTACGATTGCAATTTGCTGATCAGTAATTAGCCGGTGCAGAGAGTCAATAGTGTATATTGAGCCACAGGAGAGTTCTTTATTTATAGGAACAGATGATATTGATAGTTACCTTCCCTTTTGGCTAGACAGAAAATATGAGATAAGAGAGGAAGAGCAGTTAATGATCTAAACAACATAGCTTAAGTTATGAAATAACAATTCATTGTAAAAATCTAACCCACTTTTAAGAAAGGAATTAGGTACCAGTACTTTCTCAACACATGGAAAGCGAGCATTAGCGCCTAAATTGACATTTCTCAGAGAAGGACGTGATGTTGGAAAAAGATTCTCCAGAAACTTAAGAGAAAATTATCAAGGATGGATTGCATTTCTAA
Organism: Pocillopora verrucosa; assembly: GCF_036669915.1. Taxonomy (NCBI): domain Eukaryota; kingdom Metazoa; phylum Cnidaria; class Anthozoa; order Scleractinia; family Pocilloporidae; genus Pocillopora; species Pocillopora verrucosa. Next base: position 7,548,218 of record NC_089322.1, on the reverse strand, counting down.
CTTTCTGTTTAACCTCGTTCACGCCGGTTTCGCGTTAAGGGTTTGACTCATTTCATGCGCGGTATGACCAGCCCTTGAATTACTTGTGTTAAACTTTGTTTTACTTCTGTTCTGCGTTTGTCAGACCTTATAATAATTCTAGGGTAGACACCGTGAACATTTTTGTTTGCAGTCTTGGACGAGATTCAGTCGCTATCAGGAAGTAGAGAAAGTTAGCGTTGCTGAATCGAATGTTCCTCGTCAGCTGTCACCAGCAGATCACAGGATGAGGGGCCAGTTATGCATGGGAGTCTTTACCAATAAAAATATACCGTAATCACGAGTTGAGCTCAAAATTCAAAATAAAGCATAAATGTAAACTTAAAACACATTGATGGATGTCAGCGTAAATTTCATCGGTTGAAACTGTATTATTGTAAGCGAAAGCGATTTTCAACGGGTGTTTCAGAAATAATCCTTCGTAACATTGGAGTTTTGCTACGCCTCGTCCTGCACTACAGCTCCTCAGCAAATTTGATTCACATGATCACGTGCGTTTTCCAGTCCTGGATGCCAAATGTTTGCTTTGAATATGAGATTCTTGAGGCTTCAGTGATTTTTCGTTGTTCTAATTCGCCGTGATGATAAACTAGCTTTGTTTTTACAACACTTAATCGACGTGCCCTCCGAAAAGAGTAAACAATTCATTCCTGGTCCGGTTGTAAGTGGGATCTTAAGTACTAAGGGAAAATTTAATTGTCTTGAGCACGATTATTAATAATGAGAATTGCGCGAGATAAACTGAATTCAACTTACCAATCATATGAGTGATTTCAAAATCGAAGTTCGATTTGTAATCACAAGTATGATTTCAGACCAAAATTGCACGACCCGAGGTTCAATTACCACTTTATTACATCCATTTTGAAATCGCCTAAATACAGGACTTAGTTTAAATATTTTATTGATGCAGTACTGAGCCGGTTTGAGGTTTGAAATTAAATTCATCCATTTTGGGTGGGTGGGGGGGGGGGGGGGGAATAAGAGTGTAGTGCTGAGAAGGACTGATGTCGGTAGTGGTGACTGACGTTTCGACAACCTGAGTGGAAGTCATCATCAGAGTCAAGTGAATAGTTGTTGTCAGTCCAATGTACTAAGTCCGGTTTGTATAAACTGATTGGTCAGTTTTGCCGTGATGTTATTGGCTGTAAGACTCAAGTGGCGTAGGTCGGTCGTATTTGGTCGGTCTCGATCCGTTAGTGAAGTTAGGTCGTTCTGTTCGGTTCGTTTGTAAAGTTAATATCGTGAAATAGTCGTTTGTATGGTGCCGGTAGTGGTTGACACCTGTTTAGGGGAGTCTGTTCCAAGTTAGTAAACCAGCTTTCCAGGGTCAGTCATTGAAATTAGTTAGTGCTGTAGGTTAGGCATTGTGCAGAGTCCCAGTCGATAGTGTGTTTCGTAAGTCTCACACTTCAGCAATGTGATTGTTGACATCACCCTTCCTTGTCGCTCGTTTGTGTTCAGTCAGTCTAGTTGTGAGATTTCTGCTAGTCTCACCGATGTAGGGGGCGTGGCAGTCGGAGCAATTGATCCTATACACTGCTCCCTGTCTGTTCCTCGGTTCGTCTTTGACGTTATTCAGTAACTGACGTATTGTGGTAATAGGTTTGTGAGCGACGCGGATATTGAATGGTTATAGGATACGCGAGATGTTCTCAGATATGCCCTTTATGTATGGTATAGTTATTGTGGTCGTAGGAGTTGCGTTGTCGTTAGCTTCGGTAGTAGTAGTAGGTCGGTGAGTGTTGCGTTGGATGAAGTCTTCGTTGTAGTTGTTCTTTGAAAAAACATGGTCAAGGTACTTGTTCTCGTCGGATAAGCTGTCTGTCGTATTGCATACTAGTTGCCCTCGTGGCGTTAGAGTCCTGATAGTAGTGGCTTTGTGTAATGTCGGGTTGTAGGATGACTCGTCCAGTAATCTGTCGGTATTTGTCGGTTTCCTGTAAACTGCTGTCCGTAGTGAGTTGTCGTCACGGCTTCCCCGGCAGTGTAGAAAAAGTAGTTTACCATTTTCTTCGATCACTCTAATAAACTGTATGTCGGTGTTTCGTTCGTTTAGGTGGTGGTGGAATGCGTCGATTTCGTCGTGTCGTACGGCAGTGAAAGTGTCGTCAACGTAGCGTAACCAAAGCGGTATCGTTTGTTGGCAAGTCGAAAGGGCGCTTTCCTCGATGTTCTGCATCACAATTTCTGCTACAACAACAGAAACTGGAGACCTTACAGCCGTACCGTGTAACTGTTTGTAGTGTTTACCGTTGTACTGAAAGTAAGTTGACGTCAGGCAAAGGTTTAGTAAGTCCATAATGTCTTCTGTTAGTAGCGGTAGAGGGTCGGTAGATTGTAGGATAGCAGTCTCAGTACACTGTAGTGCCAGTTGAAGTGGAATACTTGTAAAAAGCTATTTCAGATCAAATGACACTAGTTTGTAGTCGTCTGATATCTGTACAGTCTTAATGGCTTTAATAAAGTCCTCGGTGGATTGTAGTTTACGTCTGGATTTGTCGGTGAGCGGCTGTAGCATTGTCGTCAGGTACTTGGACAGTTGGCATGTCGGAGAACTACAGAAAGAAACAATAGGTCGCTTTGGGAATCCAGGTTTATGTAGTTTCGGCAGACCATAAAGTTTCGATGGCAAAAAAAAAAAAAAAAAAAACGTAAAAAAATAAAAAAATAAATTAAAAAAAAAAGTTTCGATGGCTGTTGTACTGAGCACCTAAGTCGGTAGTAGCGTTGGTTGTCAATGGCGTTTGTTTTCTTGAGAGTCAGTAATGTACTGTTAAGTTTGCGTTGAAGCGTAGAAGTCAGGTCACCTTTGAGTTCTTCGTAGGTTTGTTTGTCGTTAACTAGTGCGTCCATTTTGTCGTGATAGTCAGTCTATCCGCAAATAGATATGCTTTAAATGACAACAAAACATGTACTTACGGTCTGACCGTAAATTGCCAACAATTGCCAAGGCCAAGGAATAAGAAAAAAAATACATCGAGAACAGAAAATAGGTAAAATGAAATTATTTAACTAAACAAGAGCGTTGATATTCATTAATCGGTCGGCTAAGACCTCTGCTCAACAAATAGTTCTGAGGTGAAACCATTTTCATGATTATGACCTGAATTCTCATAGTTAGTTTCAAGTAACTAACACCTCAACTTCACAGTCTATCACAGATAACATTAAATCTCTTCGTAAACTGAGCCACTGAATCAAAATTAGATCCTTATATACCTATGTTTCACACTGAATATATATTTTCACAAGAGACTAATTCAAAACGACTTCAACAAGTTTCCAACCATAACGAATATCAGAATGCCATGTTTATTGATGATCATAATTTATCATCCATAATAATATTAATAAAACGAAATTGAAGTTTTCATTTTTACAAAAGAAAGCGACAGTGACACAAATATGTAACATGAGTGTTACTGCAGTAGTGAAAAGACATGTGAAATCCGCCAGATAACTATGAAAAGAACACATACTTACCATCTGTTTGCCAGTTAAGGTGGGAAGTAAGAATAAGAGATATGTTAGTTAGCGATGCACATTTGTTATTGCCTACATTGTTCTGAAGTTGGTATCGTTAAGTAAAAGTGTCTTGTTAACAGAACAGCCAGTAGTATGACTATGCATCCTGTTACACTTGCCACAACTGTTGGGTATTTCAAATGGTTACCATGTTGGCAGTAAATGGGGAAGTTTAAACGGATAAGAGTCTTTAACATGCTGTCAGCCACCAATAGTAAAAAAGGACATTTTGCCAAACTCTTGGCCGCAATCAAAAATATTGGTTGGGGCGAAAACTATACCGGTTCATTGTAAGTAAAACTTTTTCTTTTACAAATCTTCTCTTTCGCAAAAATGATGATAACTCTGAAGAGAGTCTAACATATGATGACTGTCTAACATATGATGATTAGTGCGCGGTTTGTTAGAAATGTGAAAATGAATGAGGAAAAGTAAAGAAAAAGCTACTTACGACCTGTTACGTCAATGAGATGTTGTTGAACCCGATGGAAAAGAAGAGAAAATGAATCAACTGAAATTCACTATCAGTTTAAAGCCGTTGTGAGATACTGTGTACTAATTGACTGAGTGGGAGGGCCGGACGGGAAAGTATTTGGCTCGAGGTCATGACGTACGGACCGAGCATAGCACAGAGGTCCGAGTGCCATGACTGAAAGCCAAATATTTCCCATCCAGCCCAACCTAACTCAGTCATTACGCACTTTCTCGTATGAATTTTTAGTGTGGGAAATTTCGAATTTTTCTTTCTTAAAGACTGCGCGATAGACCGGCGCGCGTGGAATAACCACAAAAACGATTCTGCAATTGATACTTTTCCTTTCTGTTTTCGAGTTAGAACAGGAATCTCACATTTCATCGAAAAATGTAGCATTTGTTTCCATTTGTACTCTCTGCTGTCACTCATTTTTGACCAAAAAAGCGGACAATGTTTTTCATTTAATATTTTTTGCCCAAGTGCACTAGGGCCGGGCGGCATTTTCCGGACTGGGAGCCTGTTTCTCGGGGTTCTGGTAACTTAACGGACCCGTACCGCTGTTCTGCTTTCCTTCAAGATGGTTTCAAAAGTTTAAAAATTCTACAATAAAACTATGAGCTAAAGAACAAAATGGAATGCTTAGGTTGCCAGGCTACTTCTCTCTTCCCATAATTCTGATTTTAAAATATTGCCTCGAGCCCGTTAAGTTACCCGGCATTTCGAGAAACGGGCGCCGGCTCACACCAACCCGTCCGGCCCTACACACGTCAGGTTTTCTATGGAATTGCGCGAGCGGGGCCAGACGAGCCATATGATAAAATCGATTAATGTGAATTAATTCATGCCTTTGAGCATATTTTCGGACATCAAGAGATTATAATATCTCGCAGACACAAGAGGTTATAAGCTGGACACAAGAGATAATAATTAGTTTACAATCTCTTGCGGACAGCAATAAATGAACCACTTTGAGGTATGCGAAAACGATTGATGTTCTATAATAAAATAATAAAGTGACACTGCTTTCGCTGCCAAAAAAGGAAGCAAAAGATAACAATAAATACTAACTGACTTTTAAAGGAAAAAGAACTTAAGATAATGTTTGATATACCTCGCAAAGGTAAGAGAGTCAAAGCATTTTGATTTCAACAGAATAAAAGAAAAGGGCTTTGAGAAGGGTTGTTTGATATTCGCTCTTTTCGACGTTTTGCTCAATAACATGATCTATGTATGAACTAAAATCGTTTCTTACCCGCTAAATTGTCCACAAACCATGATTTTACAGAGGAAAGAGCAACAGAAATAAATTGTTAGCTGAATTTAAGTGTTTCATACAAAATAATAATACTAAGACAACAAATTGATATTTTTAAAGACTTGATATAGTTAAAGAAAAAAAATCTATTTATTATAGAATTTTGTTTTCTTCCACCGTATTGTATAACCTAGTTTATGGGTTTCTTAGAGATTCAACGTACCGAAAGGGTAATGATCGCAAAAGGAAAAAGGCAAATACCACTACAAAATGGAACTTTCCTACGTGAGTGATTTTCTACTTTTCTAACTAAAAGATTGAACATGCTGTTCGTAGGTTATTTAACTCACCCTAAGCAAAATATTCATTCCAGATAAGGTGAATTGTAACTGGATTTTCACATACTAAGCGATCATCAGACCGTGAAATTTTCTGCACCAGCAGAATTTAACACTCAAGTTTCAAACTAAAAAATTCAGTAACGGTTCGAACTGCGCTTTCCTTTACTGATCACAAGAAGAAAATATACGTCTTAAGCACCCGAAATTTCAACTCACTGAAAAGAAGATCTGACTGGTCAGATTGAAGAAATTAAAGAGACAGTAAACAAACTAGAACACGAATTACAATTAGTCAATGAAACTCAGTTAGCAGTTACGAACAGGCAAAGAGCAAATTCGGCACTACATTTCACTTGTTAATTACATTGAATATCAATCTAGATATTCAACTTGCCTCAAGTAATTCCAATCTCATAGAAAACATTATCTTAACTAATAACTATTTAAAAGGAATGAAAATGTTACTTACTGTTTCTTTCCACAACTTGAGTCAATACGCAAGATTTAAAGGAAAATGCAGAAAAAAAAAGAAAGAAAAGGAAGTAAGTACACCAGAGTACAAACGCAACTTGATAAATACCTACCATTATTAAACATAACCCCCAAAAAAGAAAATTTTAATCTTCAGATGTTTTGTAAAGGAAATTGCATGATAGCAATCAAAACGTATACTTTTAATATAATGTTCAACACTATCTGTGTCTATGCTATTATGAGAGCAGCAAAGAAAACACAACTTGAATTGTTTCTTAATGTAATGAATTGTAAAAACCTTGAAATATTTACTCTTTCCTAAATATAATTACTCGACTCGACTTATTTGAAGCAATGTTGTTTAGAAAGTGACCATTATTTCAACTAATAATTATTAAGCAACGGAAACATTACTTTCTTTCTGATTTGTCAAATGGGGGATAGTGCACCAGATTAAAACGAAAATGAAGAAAAAATATTAAGGAAAGTAAAAGCACTAAAGTATCAGAGTATCAACCACAAACTATAGGTAGTCAATGAAACTCAATTATCAATCACGAACAGGCAGGCAAATCTCGTGCCTTATTTCACTTGTTGAGCAGCGTCAATCTAGATATTGTACTTCCTTCGAGCAATTTAAATGTAATAGAAACCATGTGCACCGATTTTAACCATAATCTTTGTTAATGACAAGAGAAAATTAATACACAACGAAAACGTTACTTACACCCTGCTTTGACAAGTGAGGACCAATGCAGCAGATTAAAAAGAAAATGAAGAAAACCAATTAAGAAAGTAAACACTCTAAAGCAAAAGCTAAGATTAGTTTATAACATAGAATTGTCAAATGCAACACGAAGAAGATATATCTCATTATTTATGTGTTTTGTATCACGTGCACAATAATAATTGGGAAGTAGTAGCCTCAATCAAATAAAAAGGAAAAAGGAACGAAAGATGGAAAGCAAAAAAAGCGAAACAACGGCACCAGCACCAGGTCAGATCGCGGACCTCATGAGGCTGGAGATCTAAATATTTCCACTTTAACGGATCAATTTACTAACACATAATCGCAATGACAACATCGAGAGGAAGAAAAAAACACTAGTTGTTCATCTAAACGGTGCATTCACTCCGATGACAAACCGTGACCTTTCTTTCGACTTAAGATGCCACTCCCTTGAAAATATATGGAAAATTGGGGTAGGAAGGAAATCCATATGAACAAAATCAAGTTCTGGCTTTTTTATTACAAAATGACAACAGCAGTTTGCCAAATTTTAAGAACGTTGCTACTTAGAAAAGGCAAACCGACCATTTCATTGATAGAGTGGGCCAATGCATCAAGACTGAGGTTGCGTTACAATGATAGGAAACGATCTGATCAACAAGAAGCACAAAAGCGAAAAGTGCCGGAAACTCTCGACTTTTTCCTTAGGGAGTAACAGGGCTAGCACAAGCCGTGGTTGATAAATATGAAACTTTTTCGATTTTCCTCGAATATTTCGATTGAAAAAAAAATCAGAAAAGATAGGGGGTACTAAATCGTTTGCGAGTCATTGTGCTCTAATAGAAAGATATGAAATGGTTCCTCGGAAAGAGCTTTTATCTCACGAGCACCACCTGCATTTTTATTTCCTGCCTATTATTGGAATACAGGAACACAAAAACTCGTCGGCATAGCGGTAATGCACGGATTAGATCGATAACTACATATTACGTCTTAAAAGCCGCATTCTTAAAACATAACCCCAGGACTGAATAGCCTCGCTTTGGTACAACTCAGCTCAGTCCGACCGAGTAGTCAGGCATTTTCGCATTTGTTGTAGTACTTATCCAAAACGTGATAGCTGGGGAAAAGAAATAGAACATGGACGACCATTTAAAATCGTTTATGCGAAATTGAAAGATCAAAGAAGAACACAGCCTTATACTTTACTGTTTCGTTTTCGAATTTAATTCATATTATAAGCCGCATAACTTCGATAAACCTTTAAAGCAGGTTTGGTAGCAGGGGTGTTTAAGGGTTCTGAAAAGATTTGCCCGTCTTGCGCGCTCCAAAAGCTAATTAAACACAGGCCTGGAAGTATATAAATCATCTAAATAATGGACCTCAACTTTATAGTGAATTTAAATCGGCACTATGCCAAAATCAAAGAAAAGAAAGTTGGCACCCACCATCTAATCATTCCAACACAGACATATTTGCACAAGAATGAAAACAAAAAAGATTAAATAGATGAAAGAAACAAGCAAACAAACAGTTACAGAATTTCACGTATAGCGATCATTTTATACTAATGTCTTCAAATTGCGGGGAACAGAGGGGATGCAATCCTCTAGAATGCAATCCTTTTCGAGAAATAAAAGGGAAACACGACGAACAGTCTTCGCATACACAAAAATGAAAAACAACGCTTTGGCATTTAATCCAACTCATTTGATTCATCCCAAAGGGCTCAACGTAATTTTATTGCGGAAAAGGCTAAATTGCATTGGAGTCAGTCAAACTGATATTGAACATTGACTTCACTTAGAAGAAGAAATTATTTATCATTAAAAAGATCAACTGAATCAATTCTATATCCCAAACCCGTCCTACTCCCACACCAAGCGTGGAGTCAAATTGTGCTGCTTACAGGAGAACGCTTAGTGTGGTCGAGTAGTGAGCTGGACTTCTTAGACAGTGAGACTCAAAAGTAATGGAAAAAGAGAAATGCTTTATTTACTTACTTTCTGTAGTCCAAGGCAGATTTCAAAGGAGAAAAAAGATGAAAAGAAATATTTTGACGAAGTTACTTTCTGCTTAAAAATATTGTTTATTTTATTGCTTGCTTAATATTTTCGCCTGATTCGGAACCATAACAATAAGAAAGACACTGATAAATATATGCAATGAGGTGCTCATGCAGATCGTAAATTGTCACTGTCGCTAGAGAAAACGAATCCATAATTCAACCGTTACCAAAAAGCCAAAATAAAAAAAAATTGTGGTCATTTGATTAATTTTTACCCACCAAAATATTTTCAGCTACCAAGGGGCACTTTTTTGGTTTGATCATTGTGCAAATTGAAACAATTTCGATATTTTATGACATGCTGAGTACACTTACAACCATCAAGAGAAAGTTATCATTATCGAGTAGTCCTTAAAGATAATTTATAATAAAGTTCGGATATAACGCGCGCTGTCATTGGCTAAAAGAGCGTGCTCTATGAGAGTATAGAGCATAGAGCTGAGCTAAAGCTGTCACGCCATCTGCCAAATTGTACTATGTTCGACCTTTTCCGGGACTTCCTTTTAGCTTTTTTCCGATAATGGAAAGTGAAATTTCGGAACAAGCGAGCCGGCAAGAAGCAACAGAAGAACCAAACAAACGTTTGTAAACATACCAGGCGCCGTGATTTACTTTATTAAAACGTGAGCAGATACGAAAATCCTCAAAGGAAAAACAAAATAGACATTTCGAGTTTTAAAGATTTTCAAGCTCAGTTAGATTGCAAGCTTACGTACGGTAATAAAAATCAAACACAGCTAACACTCGCATAGTATATAAAGTTCAGTGTTCAAAAACAAAACAGAAATGATGAAAAATATAACCAAACTGGCATAACTGTTAAAATTCATACTAATCATGACGGTGTCTAGGCGAATATGATCATGCTGAAGTCCATCGCGGCTCGCTCATCATGGCGATCTCCGGTCATCACAGTAAAGCAAGCCTCAGAAACTACATCGGCCGCCCTTCGAGTGAAAAAATAAGAGCTTGCTCTGATATCCTTTCCGATGCGTTGAGTGGAAAGTCACATCAGTCACTGCAGCCGAGTTTTGCGGCGCTGTCATCCCGAGCGATCTTCATGTTCCGGTGAATTCGGCTGTCGTTCATTCAAAAACACTCGCCTTGAACAGTTTGTTTTCTACCTTGTCATGTGAAAAAACTCGCGTGTTTTTATGAGCCATAATTCGGCTGAATTTCACTGCACATTTCACTTAAAGATTCTGTATTAGAGACTTAAAAACTTCAGGCAAAAGTGTTAAATTCGACCTGCCGAACTATTTCAGTTTGTAAACTATCGCAGAATGTGAACTTTGATGGTTTGACACTTTTGACAGCTTTAGTCTTGTACAGCCAATCAGATTATTTGAACCATTCTAACAGGGATTCTGATTGGCTTATTGTAGCATGCTTTATGAGAGTATAGAGCATGCTGACGACACTGTTGTTCGCTTTGGAAATAAAGTTTGTTTTGAAAATTGAAAGTAATGCTTGGACAATTTAATGGATTCTTTATTATAAAACAAATAGAGAAGCCTTGACTGTGCTCAAGAAGTGGGGAGAAACACTTGACTACTTCGTTCGTGCTCTAGCTGCTTCCAAAGTCAAGGCTTCTCTATTTGTTGACTAAAACGTGTTTATCAACATGGCAAGCATTCAGACGAGCTGTGGGAAGAAGTATTTTCCAAGGAGGCTAATTAATGCGAAAGAGGTACTAAAATTACTAAATGAGGAAAATTAACGAGATAAACTAGGTGAAGGACTCCACTAGGCAAATTATCTTCATGATATTGACCTTAAAGTGCCTATGACACGTTTTTTTTTTTTTCTTTTCTTTTTGTTTGATAGCTGTTTAAAATAATTAGCGCCTAGCAAGTTCTCCTTGACCATATTTTTGCGCATTGGAAGTAGCATTTGGCGGCCAAAAAGTGTCTCCATTGAGCGCGGACAAAATGTTTATGTTACATATCATAGCTGTGACGTAGAAAACTGTGAAAACACATCGGCAACTATGGTGGAGAAAGGAGAAATCTAGAAGAAAGGGCGAACGTACTGCGCGGCCGTAGAACAATACGCATATAGCGGGTATTTCTATAGACTACTTTCCAAAGGATGTAGCTGTATAGCCAAAATGGACGCGTTTCGATCTTCGAAGACGGCTGTTACGACACTTATCACTGGTCAAATCACAGGAAGATAACCAATGAATTTAGCTATAGAGAATGCTGATTAAGGGGCCTGTTCCCACACCGTACACGATTGTTCAACATTCTTTTCGGTTGACATTTCGCGAGCGAAGAACGGTGAGCTCCTTAATGTTGTTTATTTCACGCGCTTTCCACATGACTACATTTGCGCTTTCCTTGTCATATGAAAACCCTACCAATTGTAGTTTCCATCGTATTTTAATAACAGAAATATATCATTTGCAATCAAAGTCAAGTCCTTTCCTGAGCTAACCGATATCCTGTTGCCTGAACGGTGCGAAAGCTCTGGCGGATACTGGCACAAACACAAGCTCGAAGGGGCCGTGTATTCTCCTAACCTAGGTTTCCAAAAATCTATTCCACGAGCCATCAATTCCCCCCTGCCCTCAAAAGAGAAAATTCGCAACAGTAGCAATTTCATTGAGATAATAGCACTGCAACAAGATAAATAAAGAAACACAATGATGATTGAATTAAATGGTAGCAAATTCCAGTGCTGTGTGAAAGTCGATGCATACGAAATTTACACTGATGTCAATTATTTGCCATCGAGCGAAATGGTCATATGGCAATGCTGCACTTAAACTAAAGAAGTTCTCTCCATTGAAATCCCTTTTTGAGATGAGCTTGAATCAGATGACTCTAAACGCACTCGTTTTTCATTTGACCGGCTCGAAAACGATGGCCTCTGCTTTCGCAATGTCTGTGGAAAGGAGTAACATGCTGTGAAACTGCCCGGTGAAAAGTTAGCTTTTGGTTAGCTTAGAGAATTACTCTACGGGAACGAAACCCTATAGCACCGACCAAGGGGAACCTTCGCCGCACTTAATGCGAAGAAATAAAATTTAGGGCAACAGGAACGAACAAAGTTAGCCATTCTCTCCATAGATTTCACCGTAAGAAACAAAACACAAAAGCAACAAACTAAACATTCAATAACGAGATTTTTTTGTTCTTTTCTTGACTTGAACACCGCAGGCAAGAAACCGTCTTTGTCAGTCTTCATCGAAATCTTCGTTTGATACACTCGGTTCTCCTTCGTAGGGCTGAACCGTAGTCGCAACGTCCATTTCTTCTTTATTACTTGAATACGATGTATCACAGCTCTCGGTAGAGCTTGCTGATGGTAGGTAGACATAGCTATCGAACATTACTTAAAGAGTATTTCAACGCTCATCGATACAAGATTACGAGAGATGTGAGAGATTTGTAAGTGTCAACGGAGAGTTTTCACAGTTTTCTACGTCATCACCCGCTAATTCGTTACCAGCGCACGGGATACTTTTAAGCCAAAATAAGAGCACTTTAGGGCCCGAAAAAACTGGGTTTTAAGTTTTCCGAAATTTCTCTTCTAATCGGAATTGGTTTGTACATATGATAAGCTAAATATTTACGCAAAACAATTTTGATCGTGCATTTTCAGGATAATCTAAACACTCCTAGCGTCCTATTAAGTGCCTACAAATTTTTAAGGAATTACAGTGATTGCATTAAAAATTGTATTATTCCCTGACGTCCAGACGGTCAAGAGTGTATCTAGAATAATCATTATTTGAAATATTAAAAAATATATATATTTTTTGCTGAATACCAGAAATTAAAACCAGTGATAATTTACACAACTTTGATTAGTATCAGGTAGGGGGATATTCTGATCACATTTCCAAACATTTTACCTTCATACCATTTCCACCCCGTATGTTTTCAATTCAAGTAACACAGTTCTTATCAGTGTCATTCTCTGAACCTCCAAAAAGGGGGTTACTCCATTAGACGCATTTGTGCGTGTACTCAGGCGCTCGTAACGGGGAGTTCTGATCACTATCTTCACACAATTTCACACTAATCAAAACTATAACAAAATTCTCGAATGTAATTGGTTATCACCAGCCCGATTTGAGCACTAATAGGACAGTGTACGCGTTATGCCTGTAGTTGGACAGTGTAATAGGACTGTAGATACTTTATGTCTGTGTAAGTGGACAGTAAGCGATATTGTCGCGCATTTCGCCGAGTTAATTGTTGTTTTTTTAATGAAAACGTACGTATGAAAAAGTTTTGTCATAGTTCTGGTTAAATGATAACAGGACTTCAAGTCGTCCAATTCTATCTGTAATCATACTCGTAATTAACAAATGCAACTCCCGCTGCGCGGTCGTCCGATTGTTATAATCACTTGTATGGTTACAGACCGAATTGAACTCTACTCAGTCCTATTACCATCATTTATTGCACATGTATAAATTGCATAAGGCAAGTGAAAAACGTGTGGAAGGTATATGGAAGAGTTATCCCTTCTACACAGCACAGTAATTTCACACGTTACTCAAGTAGTTCTTGAACCCTTAATGTGAAATTCTTGCACTCACGCTTGTTCCTTACTGTTCTTGACAGCGATTTGTAAATGAACCGACCCCCCCACGGAGCGCCTGAGTAAAAAGTGTTATCGATAAAAGTTCGTTTTGATAATGAACGTTAAACCACTTACCCCCTTGATATATCCGGTAAGATTGAGGGAGAAAAAGGAAATAAAAGAACCAGAATTAGTGTTTTAAGGTTACAGCTTACTTCAAAACACTTTTGGCATGTACGTATATTAGAATGTCTGTGATACGCGTAAATAAATAAAATGGTGGGTACTTACAGCCTAGAGATTAATTTCATTTTGGAAAATAGAGAGAAATAATGATAAAAGAAAATATTGTTAGTGTCGAATGCAAAAGCTTATGAGCTAATATATTTTTCTAACTACCGCTTTATCTAAATTTTAACGTATGAAAGTTCCACCATTTAGAACAATACGGTCTATTCTTAGAGTTATCTAATTTCCCGCATTTCAGAAGTTCGCTATGTTGCTTTAATAAAGCTACCAATAGTTTCACTGATTGGGAAAACTTTATAATAATTCATTGATGATACAAATTTACATGATAAGAACCATTTGTAGGTATTACTACTCTATTATTAATCATAAAATAGATCAATGACTTATCAGTAAAACATTGCATAGTGACGCACTAAAACTTTTATTTAAAGACTTCATTGCAAAGAATTCCTTGATATGTTAAGCAACTTTCTTTTGCTTAACTAAATATAACATCACTAGTGAAAAACGGTACAGAAAGTCAATGAAATTCAATTTTATATCTATAAATTCAAATTTCTGAAAACACAACTCGGGGGAAAATAAATCTAGTTGGATTGAGCTCAACTTACAGCAAGACCAAGTATAAAATAAAATTGAGTAGAACAATAAATGGGTTCTTTCACACTGATAAGTTTGTGTAGCGTAAGGTTCTTCAATTCAAGTAATTAAAATGTATATATCCAAGTCGAACTCTATGCAAATACTAACCAAATGCCTATTTTAGATAAAATTGAATTGGAGCTGAACAGCAAGATCAACGAGTGGATAAACGTACGTAACACAATAAATAGATACTTACAAGCTGTTGAACATCAAGTGAAATGAAAGAAAAGATACAAAAGTAAATTATTGCCCTCTTGCTTTATGATTTTAGCGTGGTACGCTACCATCTGTTCTAATTGGATTACTATCAGGTGATTTTTTCCCTTTTTTTACTACAACCTTACTCAACGATACGAGCGAGGAAATCATTGATCATGATTGTCACTGAGGATGTCGTAAGCTAACCTGGTTTAATTGGATTGTTTTAATGCCATTTGTTTATTTATTTAATCAATTCGTTTTAGTTTTCACGGTCTAGTTGGATTACACCTAGGCTGGAGTTTTTTTAAATTTTATTTTAATTTTTTTTTTTTTGGATTTTACAGTGTTTACTCTCAATTAATTATCTCCTTCATTTGGTACTAAGGTGTAATACACCTGCTCCTTAAAAGATCAAAATTATGAAATAAACCGTTGGCTATTTTCTTACTTCTAAAGTGATAAAGGACCTATATGTTTGTTTGTTGGTTTTTTTTGGAAGGGGGGGGAGAGGGGAAACATTTAAGTGGCGATCTCTGTAGGAGCGGTCTAAGCATTTCATATCGGAAAAAGTTTTGCCTCAAACTTTGCCCATTGAATCTTGAAATTAGCTGAACAGCGAGATCGACGAATGGATAATTTTTTTTCATAATTTTGATCCTCAAATGAGTTGTCTAAATTATAACCATATCTAAATGAGTGAACATATCACTTTTCGTGAGGAAACCAGGAAAGCTGCGATATGGTCTGGTTGGATTACATTTGGGCTGGACTTTTTTTTTTGTTTGTTTATTTTTGGATTTTACTCTGTGTACTCTCATTGAATATCTCCTTCCTTTGGTACAAAGGTGTAGTACTCTTTACACTGAGAAACAATGCTCCTTAGTTTATCAAAAATATGAATAAACCGTAAGCCATTTTCCTAGTACTAAAGTGATACAGGATCTGTAGGTTTGTTTGTTTGTATTTTGGTAGGGGGGAGGGGACATTTAAGTAGCTTAGGCTTTTCGCATCGGAAAAAAGTTTTGCCTCAAACTTTGCCCATTGAAAACTCCTTTAATGATAAGTATATAAGACCACGTTGGTTAAAATAATTTTGAGAGCTCTCAATAATCAAAGCTGCAAAAGGCCTTTTTTTGACCTCTTGCGACATCAATCTGGTTTAATTTAATAATTTATAATTTTATAATTATATATTTTAATAATTTAATTTAATTTAATTTAATTTAATTTAATTGGTAACATCCAAATTGATAAGATACCCCCTTTTTTCTGATTGGCTAAAAACGGGTCTTGACTTTTTTCAATGCGTTTTTCATGTAAATTATCAACAAGTAACAACATAATTACGAGTGCAATTTGGTGTAAGTAAGCATTTGTAAATTATTCAAAGACTTCAAATTGCATTCTCCTTTCAGGCTCGTGCAATCATATTGCTACCTATACTAACAAATAGAGCTACAGGGCACAATAATTACTGGTGCTGAATTTCAAATTTAGTGAATGGGCGTCAACATAACAGTCCTCAATCCCAAGCACCGTTAGAAGCAGTTTTTGAATTAGTCTTTTAAATGCTCTTTTCGCGAGCTTGGGTCAGTCAGGACGTCAACTACTCCATAATCTCAATCCGAAAACAGAGAAAGACTTTAATTTTAAGTGTAATATAGATTTGTATGAATGAAATTTTCTACTACAGAGAAACGGGTCGCGCATGCACAAACATCAGATTAGTGTATATTATGCAAATTTACGATTAACAAAACAAAAAGGCACTTTTTCGAAATTTTCTCTTACATCAGAAAAGTAACACTTGAAATAACTGAACTAAAAGAGGATGCACATCTTAAAGTGCCCCTGAGATAAAATTTTTCAATTGTCATTTTTTTTTCTTTACATTGTAACTGTGTGACTCTTCCACCTACTCTGAAAAATTTCAATCTCTTACGAAGGACATAAATGGTTGTTTTTTTAGAGTTAAATTCAAGCTTTCTCGGCCGCCATTATTTGACCATGTTCCGGGAGTAAATCTGAAGTGAGGTGCGATTTGAAACTTGTAACTTCCAAGCTAGCTCAAACAAAATTATTCAACTTCCCGAAATTAATGTGACAAGGAACCAACGCAACGTTATATTAATGTAACTGAAACTGATCTGTATCCAAATTGGCTTTTATGCAAATACTAACCAAAGGCCTTTTTTAAATGAAATAGGACTGATCTTAAACAACAAGATCAGGGAATGGATAAACATACGTAGCACAATAAGTAGATACTTACTGACTGTTGAGCATCAGTTGACATGAAAGAAAGAAAACAACAATTGTTCAGTGGACTGTTGCAAATAATTTTAGCTTAGTAATCATTAACTTATACCCTCAGAGAAACACCGGCAAAGCTGTGTTTGTTCCAAATTTGATTATTATATTATTTATTTATTTATTATTATAAGGTATATTTTTCCACAGCCTTTACTCTCGATTGAAAAACCTCCATGTCTAAATGTTGATGTGGTTGGAAAAAAAGGAACTAACGTATGGTACACAAGTCACAACCTGGTCGAATGAAGGTTCATTGACTATTTACAGTACCATTCAAGTTATAATTAAATGAAGAAATTTCTCCGTAGATTAAAATAAGCATACATGTCACTGCAGTATTAGTTGGTTTGTTACAATCCGTTGTGCATAAAGAAAAATAAGAAGGAGGAAACCATCAATCCTTAGTTTCTTTGAGGAGGTCAGGTCCAACTTCATGATATCTCTTTTCATTTTGATGATTTAATTTTTAATTCACGACGTAAATTCACAACTAAGTTCTGCAAAATTCTCCATATGTCTATAACGCTACACGAAAGAAAAGATTACCCCCTATTTCTCTATTCATCTGTTCTTAGTGTTTTAGGTTCAGGCCTTCGTTAATTTAGTTAGATGAAGCTTAAGCAGCAAGACCAAAAAATGCACATTACGATAAATAGGTACGTAAAGACTGAGGAGTTTGTTTTTACCATCCGTTTTGATATGAAGAAAGACAAGAAAGAGGAAACCCTTAGTTTCATTGGGGAGGCCTGGATCTGCAGAACAGGTGCAATTTTTCAGCGTTTTTCGGTCAAACGGAGGCAAGCGCAAAGCGAGTGCGAGAGCGAGTCACACACGAGAGGAGGACTGCACTGCGGAAAAAAAACCACGAAGAAAACGCCCGTACCCCTATGCATACCAAGATAGAGAAACCACGAAAAAAATTTTGAGAATAGTGAATAGCTGAGGGTGTTATGAATAGAATTTTAATGCTTAAAAAAATGTCAGAATCATTGAAAAAAAAAAGAAATTTAGTTTCAGGGCCCTTTACCCTTTTTTAATGACAAACGGAAGACACGCCCGGAAGTCATGTGACAAGTGACAAACACAACGTAAGATAAATCTAATTTTAATTACATATCAGTTTTAAAAAAAATGATAGTATCCAAATTGGATTTTATGCAACTAATAGTCAAAGGCCTATTTTAAATGAAATGGGATTAATCTTAAACAACAAGATCAGGGAATGGATAAACATACGTAGCACAATAAATAGATACTTACACCCTGTTGAGCATCAGTCGACGTGAAAGAAAGAAAACAAAAATGGTTCACTGAAGTGTTGTTAATAATTTTAGCTTAGTAATCATTAACTTATATCCATAGGAAAAAGGCCAGGAAAGCTATGTTTGCTCCAATTTGGATTATTATCAAGCAATATTTTCCACAGCTTTTACTCTCGACTAGCTCTGTGAAAAACCTCCATATCTGAATTTTGATGTCGTCATAAAAAAAAGTTTGTTTTTACCATCCGCTTTGATATGAAGAAAGACAAGAAAGAGGAAACCATGAACCCTTAGTTTCATTGAAGAGGACTGGATCTGCAGAACAGGCAATTTTTCAGCGTTTTTCGGTCAAACGGAGGCAAGCGCGAAGCTTCTAAGAAGAGCGAATCATGCGCGAGAAGAGGACTGCAAAAAAGGAAACAACACCTGTACCCCTATGCACACCAAAATAGAGATGCCACGAAAAACATTTTGAGAATTTTGAATAGCTAACGGTGTTACGATTAGAATTTTAATACATAGAAAAAATGTCAGAATCACTGAAAAAAATAAAAGGAATCCGGTTTCAGGGCCCTTTCATTTTTTTTAATAACAAAATGGAACGCCCTCATGTAAAATGTAGCTTATTGTTTCTTATTGTTCCAAGCTAGCTCGAACAAAGTTACTCAGCTGCCCGAAAGTTATGTGGCAAGTGACAAACACAACGTAAGATTAATCTAATTTTAATGACATATCAGTTTTATAAAAAATAATAGATACTTACCCCCTGTTGAGCATCAGTTGGCATGAAAGAAAGAAAACAACAGTTCTTCACTGAAGTGTTGTTGTTTGAAGTGGATTAATCTTAAACAACAAGATCAGGGAATGGATAAACATACGTAGCACAATAAATAGATACTTACACACTGTTGAGCATCAGTCGACGTGAAAGAAAGAAAACAAAAATGGTTCATTGAAGTGTTGTTAATAATTTTAGCTTAGTAATCATTAACGTACACTCCCAGGGAAAAAGCCAGGAAAGCTGTGTTCGTTCCAATTTGGATTATTATCAGGCAATATTTTCCACAGCTTTTACTTTCGACTACCTCCTTGAAAACCTCCATATCTGAATGTTGATGTCGTTATTTAAAAAAAGTTTGTTTTTATTATCCGTTTTGAAATGAAGAAACACAAGAAAGAGGAAACCATGAACCCTTAGTTTCATTGAGGAGGCCTGGATCTGCAGAACAGGTCCGATTTTTCAGCGTTTTTTGGTCAAACGGAGGCAAGCGTGAAGCGACCGTGAAATGCGACTCACGCTCGAAAGAAGGAAAAAAAAAACACGAAAAAACACCGCTGCCCCTATGCACACAAAGATAGAGAAACCACGAAAAACATTTTGAGAATAGTGAATAGTTAAGGGTATTATGATTAGCATTTAAGAGTCCGTGTCTTCAAAACGCGTCTTGGTATGTGTGACATCATGTCAAATTACACGTTGATACAAAGTTTGGTCCTTATACTAAAATAATATGAAATAAAAAATCTGGGTAATTCAGAAACGTGCCGGCAAAACATAAAGGTTAGTAACGCACTGTGGCCAGAGGTCACAAATCTGCATTATGCAAATCAGTTGTAGAAATCGTACCGCCTAACGGTTCTGGTGTAGGAAGGGCTCTTTTGACAGCTACAACATAAAATTTACGATAATAATGGCTAGTATTTAATAGCGTTTAATTCTTCTTTAAGCCAATGAGTTTTTTTGTTTCATTTCTCGTAACTGTCTTGACGAAAAGCAAAATGTTTCAATTGCATGACAACTGTCACGTTGGATCAAAGATGAAGTTGCTGAGTAAAGCGGACACGATCCTTTTTTCGTCAAAACTCCATTCTAAAGCATCCAGTCCTATATATCTCATTTTAAATTACTGTCTGATTTCAGGCTGACTGCCAAGTGCGGTTCGAAGGGGACTTTTTCATTTCCGGTTTGCGCCTTTAATACGGGGACCGCGGAGCTAACTTGGCTGTAGCCCCACCAAGAACAATTTATTATTATCATTATTAGTTATTTTAATCTTTGTATTGAAAAGTTTGACAAATTTTTCTTAGGATTGAAACGCGTTTCCGGTGATTTCAGAAGCTCTAGATTTCAAAATTTGCCGGGGGAGCATACCCCAGGACACCTGTCAGCAGTCTTTCTGCACTAAGAAAGGCGTATTAAGAAACAGACAAAAGGAGGCTCTCCTTAGAGGGGAGGCCCAAGGACCCTCATAGATAAGTTGGTGCCAATGAGCTCACACTACGCGGGAACTACAATAGCTCCTCCGATCCACGGCCCCCGTTTTATATCAACGTTTATATAAAACTCAATTTTGAAGCAGCCTTTTGCCATTTGCCTTTTAAACTGCACTGCGAGAGTAGCATATAACAAGGTCTTCGAGCAGAGCGGTGTAAGATGTCTTTTTTCTCTGATCAACCCCAGGTGGTAATGCAAGATTGAAACTCTCGCAAAGGAATTTTAAAATTGCAAGTTTGAGATTTTTGAGTGTGTTATTCTCGACCATGGAACAGATGTTGTACTGTTGGTAATGAATAGGATGAGTTACATTTACTGCTCAAAAATAGACTCCTTAGCATTTGACAAATTAAATTCTTCCTCCATAGCAACCAGATCTTGCTCAGTTACACCTTGTGCGCAGAGGACTGTCTGCTGTTTCACTTTTGCTGCCATTCTGGAAAAAAAATAAAGCAACTTGTCGAGTTGTCAAAAACTCAGAGACACTGAACAAGCGCTCCTCGTTCAATCCCTTTGCTATTCTCATTTCTGTTGCAACAATTTCCGCGTCGACCTTCTTGCCGCTTTCTTGTCCGATGGTAAATCTAGCAGTCAGATACCCTCGTTGCTTTTCGTCAAACCAATAAGCTTTCTTTACTTGTTTTAAAGCGAAGCCTTCAGGCGGTGTTACATATCTAGTGCTACGACAGGTTTCAGGAGGTAGAGAAATAGTTGGCACGGAACTTGAACCTTCCTCGAGCCTTTCAGCATATTTAACATTCGCTTTATCAAGAAGTGTCTCCCTTTCTACCGTCTTTGTGCATGTTCCGAACGCAAGATGCTTTTCTAGAGAAGAGTGCCGTTGGAAACTACGCGTGCAGCCTTCTTTTGGACATGGAAACACTTGATCATCGCCTTTCGCTTCACGGCCATAGTTCTCTTCTTCTGCAGGATCCGTTGTGGAAGTTTTAATAAGTTTTCTCCTTGGGGTGATCTCTTGAAATTCTCCGAGGGAAAAAGTAACCGAAATATTTTGATAATGGCGTTCTGTGGAAAATAATAACATGAAAGATTAACGACAAAACCAAACACACCTAAACATTATCCAGAGCGAGATTTCCTGCGTTTCCCATTGCGAAGATGGCGTTAGGTGCAGCTTGTGCACTGCTACCTAGATGAAGTAAAAGTTTTTTTTTCTAGTATAGTGTTCTGAATAAAAAAAACTTGAAATAAATTTTTGTAACAAAAACTGGCGCCAGGTTTGATGTTTTCGAGAGATCTTGATTTCAAGCTTTCCCTCCCTGAATTTTTCAGTTTCAAAACTAAAGAGAGATCATGCTACATTATAGCTAGAAACTGCATAGAGAATATAACGTAAGGTTTACCATTTGTTCCTTCCATAGAAATGCATTTGCAGGGGCCTATATCAAATGCCTGCCACACCTTCATTCCACTGGGATAAAATCTGAAGTTGTTCAGTTTACTGATGCCATTAATCTTCTGTTGCGTTGGGGGAACAGTTTCGGGTTCCCCAAGACTGTCTAACATCACTACACGAATCCCAGGTAGACCCCCATGGGATAGAATCGCGTTTTCCATTTCCTTCGCATTGGTAACATTGTTCCCCTCGTTTATGATCGTGTTATGTGTCCTTTAATTGCTGCAGCCATGCGATCAGCAGGCCCTTTTCTGTCCTGAGGACCTGAGAGGCCTATCTCAGCAACGCGAATTCCTGCTTCTTTTTCTATTGTTGGCACTCTCAATATATTATAAGTGCTATGGTAGCACATAGATTTACATATTTCTCCTACTAAAGAGGTGTATGGTTTGACTGCATTTGCGCGACCCAAGTGGGACGAGCATTCGAGTTTCTTTAAAAACAAAACAAGATTGTTTTCTGTCAATTCCACGATCACCTCGACAGGTTGTCGACTTGTGACGCGCTACTTCTGCTGGAACGCAACATCTAGTCTTGCCTGTTCGCCAGCGAGTACCGTAAGCGTCTCTGTGTTTAGGGCATACCGTCACACGTAACTGACATTCCTGTACGATGAAAATCCCTGTTAAAGAAAACTTAATTAGTAAATTAATTCTGTAGAAATGAATATTCCGAATGCATTCATGTTGTAATAGAAAACTGTAAATCAAAATGATCTTTACTAACCTGCCTGTGTAAGTAATAATTTCCTTTTGTTGTTGACGCTTTCAACATCCGTCAAAATGTTACAACTCTTCAAGTGAGCTGTAACATCCCTAGTACAGCTTTCAATTCGACAAAGTCAGCCACGTTTGGATTTTCAGAAATTGCACCACAAGCCCCCCCAGGAAGAGAAGCAAAGCTACAGAATGACATCGTTTTCTTTTTATGCTCTTTGAAAAACCTCGCACGTGTTTACCTTTAAGAAAAAGACTGATTGCATCATAGAGAATTATCGCCCAGACTGCAACACGGTATAATTGCTACTGTGACATAAGTCCTTTTTATCAAGTTTTATGACAGAAATGTGGCCATTTTATCGAAAAAGATAAGAATAAATAGCATACAAAATAGTTGGGCTGTTATCTTGAGGTGAAAAACTACACAGCAGAAGCTTGCGGTGTTGCGTGACTTTGTTTACTCATAACTTTTTTCAAGATATCCAAGATTTTTCATAAGAAATATTATCGCAGTTTCAGAAAACGTAGCTATTCAACTAAGAATGATGTCGATAATAAACAACTGGTCAACAAAAGTGGTGAACTATACAGCGGCCTTTATCTATAGTTAGGTGTAGGTAGTGCTGTTGAAATAGCGTGTCAACAATAACAGAGTCTTCTGCAATTCAAATTAACAGAAAATTTCGTATCTACACATCAATTTACAGCCCTCTTCAGCAATCTCTACGGATTTTTCATCGTACAATTTCATATCATTTCCATACCAAATAATTCTTTAACCATCTTAAACTATCTTCTTTACTTCGTAGCTCTCAAGAACGATTTCTACAACTGATGTGCACCATGAAAATCGCTTTTTGAAACAAGTGTTTGAGAGTACTTTGTTAAAAAATCATGTTAATTTTAAAATTAATCCAAAGTTCCTAAAAGTGCCTCAAATAAAAATCCAATGAATTATATTTTGAAGTTAAAACACCCCCGATTTCTTACGAAACATCCTCCTTCAATACTAGCACGCTAAAGTTGGTCAATTTTACTGTATTTTTTGCATAATTAATTAGGTAAAAACCTAAATTTTCGTTTTTCCCCATTTCCTCGGACACATTTGATTTTTCAAACTTTGAAATATTTTTTTTGAATATATCTCCCTATAAGGGTTTTCCAGGCAAATTATCAGAATTTTCGATTTTTTTAACCTGGCCAGTGATTCTCGACATTTTCAGTCATGGGCTCTTAAATACTTAAAAAATGTCAGAATCATTGAAAAAAAAAAAGGGGTTCCTGTTTCAGGGCCCTTTTCCTTTTTTAATAACAAAATTGAATACCCTCATGTAAAATGTAGCTTATTGTTTTTTATTGTTCTTGTAACTTCCAAGCTTGCTCCAACAAAATTACTCAGCAGCCCGAAAGTCACGTGGCAAGTGACAAACACAACGAAAGATTAATCTAAATTCAATTACAAATCATTTTAAAAAAAAAAAATGATAAGTATTTAAATCCGATTTTATGCAAATAATAGTCAAAAGCCTATTTTAAATGAAATAGGACTGATCTTAAACGACAAGATCAGGGAATGGATAAACATACGTAGCACAATAAGTAGATACTTACCCCCTGTTGAGCATCAGTTGGCATGAAAGAAAGAAAACAACAATTGTTCAGTGAAGTGTTGTTAATAATTTTAGCTTAGTAATCATTAACTAAAACCCCCATGGAAAAGGCCAGCTGTGTTCGTTCCAATTTGAATTATAATCGGCAATATTTTCCACAGCTTTTACTCTCGACTAACTCCGTGAAAAACCTCCTTATATGAATGTTGATGTCGTTATAAAAAAAAGTTTGTTTTTACCATCCGTTTTGATATGAAGAAAGACAAGAAAGAGGAAACCGCGAACCCTTAGTTTCATTGAGGAGGCCTGGATCTGCAGAACAGGCGCAATTTTTCAGCGTTTTTCGGTCAAACGAGGCAAGTGCGAAGCGAGCGTGAAGTGCGAGTCACGCTCGAGAGTAGGAATGAAAAAAAAAAAAAAAACACACCAAAAAACACCCGCTGCCCCTATGCACATCAAGATAGAGAAACCACGAAAAACATTTTGAGAATAGTGAATAGCTAGGGAGGTTATGATTAGAATTTAAATGCTTAAAAGAATGTCAGAATCATTAAAAAAAAAAGAATCCAGTTTCAGGGCCCTTTTCCTTTTTCTAATAACAAAATGGAACACCCTCGTGTAAAATGTAGCTTATTGTTTCTTATTGTTCTTGTTACTTCCAAGCTAGCTCTAACAAAATTACTCAGCTACCCAAAAGTTGTGACAAGTGACAAACACAACGTAAGATTAATCTAATTTTAATTACATATCATTTAAAAAAATGATATGTATTCAAACTGGAATTGATGCAGATACTAGTCAAAGGCCTATTTTAAATGAAATAGGATTGATCTTAAACAACAAGATTAGGGAATGGATAAACATACGTAGCACAATAAGTAGATACATACACGCTGTTGAGCATCAGTTGACATGAAAGAAAAAAAACAACAAATGTTCAGTTGTGATTCATTTTTGCTTAGTGATCATTTATTTATACCCTTAGAGAAAAGGCTAGGAAAGCTGTGTTCGTTCCAATTTGGATTATTATCAGGCAATATTTTCCACAGCTTTTACTCTCGATTGACTCCTTGAAAAACCTCCATATCTGAATGTCGAAGTCGTTACAAAAAGGGTACTAAGGTATGGTGCACAATTCACAACCTGGTCGAATGAAGGTTCATTTGTCTATTTAAAGACGCATGTTACTTCCATTCAAGTTATGATTAAATGAAGCAGAAAACGATATAATTGGTGCTGCGGTGTTTTTTTGCAAGAACTGGACGTTTGACAGCAAGAATGATAGGAGGCTTTGCATTTTGTTGTTATTTAATTTTTAAACATAGATCAACGACATATTACGCACTTAATATCATTACACCGAAGAACAGACCTTTAAACAAATCCTCACTTACAAGAAAAAAGAATATTTTGTAATATGTGCAGCCTGACCTGAGGTAATGTTACAGTGAGGAACAGAACAGAACAATTTTGTTAGACCACAGGCGGTCCAAGCTCCAGTTGTGAGATGATCATCTTGCGAAATAAGAGTCATGGCGAAATTATAAGAGTTTGTATTGGAATATTTACGATCGCTTTTAGACCTCTTAGGAATAAAAAAAATTAACACAATCAAGTTCTCAATAAAAATACCTCACCTTACTTCCATAGTTATCTGACCCGCTTACTGCGTTAATATACCTAGAAATGGATAACTCGCTAAAATGGGTTATTTTTAACGTAGTAAGCGGTCAGATAAGAAGCGATGCACTGTGCATGTAAGGTGAGGTATTTTTATTGAGAATTTGACTGTATTTTTTTATTCCTAAGAGTGGTCGTAAATATTCCAACACAAACTCTTACAATTTCGCCATGACTCTTATTTCGCAAGATGATCATCTCATAGCTGGAGCTTGGGCCGCTTGTAGTTAGACCAGATATATCCAGATCAAAATTTATGAAAGTACGATCTAGACGCCTTAATCGATTTAGTTGGTTAAAGCTTAAACAGCAAGACCAAAATGTACACAGTACAATAAATAGGTACTTACCGTCTGATGAATTTGATTTTTACCATCAGTTGTGATGTGAAGAAAGACAAGAAAGAGGAAATCATTAATCCTTAGTTTCATTGAGAAGGCCAGGTTCCGCAGGACAGGCGCAATTTTTCCGCTTTTTTCAGACAAACGGATTCAAGCACGAAGCGAGCACGAAGTGTGAGTCACGCACGCAAGGAGGAGTACAATAAAAGAAAGGCAAAACCAGCTGTACCCTGTACCTACACCAATTGTTCAAGCTATTTTTTCCCCAGACACCGGCGGAGACTACAACAAACATGGTTTTATCTCGAGGCAACATTTTCTCCAAAGAAATGACGGTTACAAGTAAACAAATGATTCTATGCGAGCGAAACTTGTAACTGAAGATGATATATTTGAACTTAAATAAATCTTTACAGTTATTTTGGTGTTTTCAAATGCATATGCGGACAAGTTTTGTAAACCTAGTGCGTCCGCTACCTTCGGAGGATAAACCTCATAAATGACATTTATCCCATCCCATTGTTTACAGTTGTCTTTTTTTTTAAGTTCAATTCTGTTCGTATTCCCAATTTACTTCTCTATGTGCTTGTAAATACATCAGCGATGCATTTCCTTTGCCTATCCTTTACAGTTGGCTTGTTCGGAATTAAACGAAGGGCATCTCGAATAGCTTCGTCCATAGAACATGATACGCTACGTTTTTGTTGAAAGATATTCGATTATCACATGATATTCACTAATCAATTTGATAGGAACGGTGGAAGTGTGGGAAGTATTTATTTTTTTGCGCTCCTCCCTCGCGCTCACCAAACGCTTGTCTCCGTTCGCTAATGAGACGCAAAAAAATCACGCCGGTTCTGCAAGCAAGACAAGGCGTGGCGTGACATAGTCGGCAACAAGTTATCGATTAGAAAGATATTTTTAAATATTGAACTACCAAGTTAAAAATGGAAATGATTACGAAGCACGAGAATATAATCTCTTGTTATGAAGTAAATGTATTTGGAAACCTGACAACTACTTCGACATTTAGAACTGTTCGTGGCAAGCGGCTGAGGTGGAAAGATCTAAAGGGCCTTAGAACGTTTGAAGGTGAAAACTGAACTGTTTTTTCGACGGTTGAAATTAAACTTTGGGCTGTTTGATGGCTGACAGTTAAACCCATTGAGACCCTTCAAAGCGGACGCTTTAACTGAATTACACCCGAAACTCATCTGGAGGCATGTACTGTAATTTTAATCATCATATGACCCGTATGGACCCGCGCGCCCTTCTTTTATATGCAAGTACATCATTTCTAGGTTGAGACAAAAATTTCGAAATCTTCAACACTAAGTGGTAAAATGTTCATTGACTGAGTTTGGTCGGGCCGGATCGGATAATAAGCACTAGTATGACCTCGAGCCAAAAGTTTACCTGTCCGGCCCTCCCATCCAGTCGATAAATGCATTTTACGTAATTTTTTTCCTCTTTCGAAGTTATGCTGTTTGCAAATATACCAATGAAACTCACAACCAAAAACGGGATGCGCACGCTTCAAAAAATTAATCCACACTTTTAGTTACATTAGGTTTACCTCTCAACAAAAAAATCGCCTTTATTTTATTATGTTTAAATGGTCACGATGAACGATTAAATCAAATTGAATGAATAAAAAAAAGGAATAAAACTTTAGTTAACTTATGTAAGCGGTCAAACCAAAAATGCCAAAGAGGGTTAATAAAAAATAATGGTTACTTACCGCCTTATTGTCACAAGGTCAGGTGAGATAATAAAAGAGAATAGAAAAGACAGTAAAATCATAAATCAGAAAATTGTGTCTAAATTAACAATCGTTTTAGTTCAACAGTTCACAATTCGAATAGATGATTAAAATCATACTCACATGCTGTATTGAGCAGTAACCAGGGGCAGAAAAGAAACAAAAAATGTTAGTTTAAGTGAGGAGAGTAATTTAAGAAAAGATTGCAGTAATGTTAAAAACTAATCAATGAAACTAGGTTAAACACATGGGATAAGAACTCGTATCACACTTATGAAGCTTTATTGGGTTGGAGACTTAGAGGATGAATAACCAACAATTAAAGGTAACAATATGATAATATTTATGGGCAACTGTTTGATACGTGTCTTTCCACTTGTTTATTGAGGGACAAAGTTGTTCGCCAGAAATTGGTTTTCGATCTTATAAGCGTACTTGTCAACAATGGCATTTTTGCTTAATGGGAAGGAAGCTTGCAGTTATTGCCAGATTTTTATCTAATTTGTTTCTTTTTCTGCTTAGAAGTTTCCTTAATGTCAGCATGATCAGAGGAAAATGCCAATTTAAAACTGAATATTCTGGTGTACTGTCGATGTTGTATTCTGATCATCCCTTTCTACATCGATATTTCAATTTTCTCCGTTTTCCGTCTCTGTTTACTTAAGAAAGAAAGGAAGAAAGAAAGAAGAAAGTCAGCGGCGCAGATGTGCTCGCAACGCAACTGCTTATTCATGCTTTAATCATAAGAATAATCTTGAACAAACAAACAAACGAACAAACAAGCAAAAACAAACAAACGGAGATGACAACGTATCATTATCCTTAAAGTAATTAGTTCTAAGCTTTAACTTACCGCCTGATGTATTTACATGTATTTGATCCACCGAAGACGATATTGAGAGCAAAGAAAACGATAGGGATAAGCAGAATTCAAGTATTACAAAAAAATTGTTTAGTTCAACTAACATTTATAGTCAAAGTAGGTAATATTAACACACTTCCCATCAATCATCATATGGGACTGAAGGCTGGCCTCGGTTATTCTTCATCAACTGTTTTCGAGATATATCATTTATTTTGCTATTACAACGACTGGTATTAGAACATCAAATTCTCATCCTCATCCCCTCATCCTGTGTTTTGCTACTCATGCACGTTTGCGGTATTTAGGAATGTTATGGAAAGTGAAGCAGAAACAGATGTCACAACTAAATTATTAACTTCAGTAATCTAATCATAAGTTATCACTTACACGCTGGTGTATTTCACAAAGGCCGCACATGAGAAGAGAAAGCACGGAATGACAATTAAGTTAGGGAGATTATATGAAAAATAAGTAAGCCAATAAATGAATTATGCATCGATTAATTTGAAGCTTCAACATCCCCCACGGGAAACCCCCAGGCGTTTAAACTTTTGAAAATTGATCCGTTCAAATTTCAGCCCCCGGGGCCAAAATTGTGTTTCAATACCCTACCCAAGTACTGGACTTAATGGTCAATTTTTTTTTAAAGGTAAAATGAGTGATCCTGACATTCTATACATTTGCCGAGCCTTATAAGCTAGACCTTGTAGACCTTTCTCCGGAGCCATTCGTACTCAAAAGTGAACTCTTCATCTTAAAACACCACATTATAAGTTAAAGCACTTTTATTAGACACTTCCGGTTCAAATTCCCACCCCAGCCAGGCGAAGCTCACGGCATTCCCCAACCCCAGGCACGAACGACAGTTCCCCTACGGGGGAATGTTAAAGCTTTAAATTGATCGGCCCATTTATCAATAACTGAAAGAAAAGCGAAGCCATTTAGTATTGAAACGTTTTTAATGCAATGTGGTGTAACTGAAAAAAAAAAAGAAGGTATATTGTTGTTAAACGATTTTGATTTTCTTTCGGTGGAACAGAAGTATGGAGAAGTCTTTCTTCAAGACCTTTACCAAATAGAAGTTTCGTAAAGTTTAAGATGGTGACGCTTTGATATTTCCTTTGCAGAGAATAAGAGGGAAAAAAAAACCTTAACATTGAATGGACTCAAATCCACACTAACTAGTGCATTCAAAGTTAAATATGATGTCACAAGATAAAGCTATTTTTCTAATTTTAACAATCATCTGTTGTTCAAAACAATGCAAAAATAAAATTAAGTGAGTTCTGAAGGGAGGCTAAAGTAAAATTACTCATTAAGGTTCAGGATTCAGTGTGTGACCTTGAAACATGGGTTATTTTCCAGGCCGAAACGCAAATCTCGATTTCTGAATGAAGTAAAACGCCTCCTGATCTTTTCTTTTGTCGTTATTAGTTTTCAGCTGGTAGAAAGGGTACAGAATGGGAGTGGTTAGCAGCTTTTTGGTCATGTGACATGTTAGGAGTAACATCTAGAGAAGTAACATCTGGAGAAGTCTTTCTTCAAGACCTTTACCAAATAGAAGTTTCGTAAAGTTTAAGATGGTGACGCTTTGATATTTCCTTTGCAGAGAATAAGAGGGAAAAAAAAACCTTAACATTGAATGGACTCAAATCCACACTAACTAGTGCATTCAAAGTTAAATATGATGTCACAAGATAAAGCTATTTTTCTAATTTTAACAATCATCTGTTGTTCAAAACAATGCAAAAATAAAATTAAGTGAGTTCTGAAGGGAGGCTAAAGTAAAATTACTCATTAAGGTTCAGGATTCAGTGTGTGACCTTGAAACATGGGTTATTTTCCAGGCCGAAACGCAAATCTCGATTTCTGAATGAAGTACAACGCCTCCTGATCTTTTCTTTTGTCGTTATTAGTTTTCAGCTGGTAGAAAGGGTACAGAATGGGAGTGGTTAGCAGCTTTTTGGTCATGTGACATGTTAGGAGTAACATCTACTTTAAGAAATTGAAGTAACACTTACTTCCTGATGTTTCCGAAGTGCAGTCCATGAAAAACATAGAGAAAGGAAAGAAAAGAAAATCACCGGCTATCACATCCCCGTGTTAACAAAGCATAGCAAAGTGGGAAGAGTAATGAGAAATTTCCTATACAGTGCCAGAAATTTAATCAAAATATTTAAATGCTTTTCTTTTGGACATGCAGGTTTTATTATCATAATGAATGATCCAGCTGACTTAATACTCCCCTGTACTTTTTAAAAATACCCTAAAGATCAATATCAACGCCCTGACAGCAAAGGTGCGCACTGTTTTATTTTTCATTCTCCTCCTGAAAAGGAAGAGCTATTGTAAGTCGTGTTGCAAAAACTTGGTGACCTGTGAGCAGATTGTAATCCCTTTCGCCAGGGCAAATAAAACAAAGCCATTATATACAAAAACAGGGGGCCTCGCCATGGAAACGTGAAATTAAGGACGTCGAACTATCCTCATTTCAAAACTTATGGGACAACATAAAACACATTGAGTTTTATTTGGTTAATTTTTTGTATATTAGAGACTTTCAATAGTTAGTTTTGTTCCAAAAAAAACTTTCTAAAAAAATTCCACGCCCACAAGCATGAATGCCTCAATCAGGTGGCTGCTACAATTTTCTTTGACAAAAGTGTGATTACCAATGCACTGAAATAATTACAGAAAAATATAAATGACATAGAATAAATAGGTGATTAAATAAGCTAATACTGAACATATTGTTTTTCACTTAAAAGTTAAGAAATTAATGAAATATCCAAAAGAACACTTACGTCGAGCTAATATTTCCATGAGAACGTTTCGTACATTGAGAGAAAAGAAAACAATCTCAAATTATGTAGTAACCAGGATTTGTTTATTGCATTTGCAGTTGAAAAAACAGAAACAATAGCAACAACAAACAACTGAGTAACTTTAAAAAAACTGAAATGGAAACTGAAGAAAAACATACTACATTGTCAGTAGAAGCATAAGTAAGAACAAGCTTAATTCTTCCTATTCGGTCTATGTTATAGTTATTGTTGTTAATTATTCGAATAAAGGAAAATACGGAGATAGAGAGAGAAGGCGAAGAGACAGCTCTCAATATTTGTTTGTATCTCGACCTGAGTACTACAGCACAACTTGAATAGTTAACCATTAGCCTACAGGAAAGGTGACTGCAGTATTAGGACAACAGTGACAGCGATAACAGACTTACGGCACTGCTGTTCATCTGAATTATCACCACAGTTACTTTTCCCATCGCAACGTTTGCGTTTAGCAAGACAATCTCCATTTGCACAAGTGAACTCGTAGTTTGCACACTTTCCTGTATGATAATACAAATTATTTCAATTCAAAGACATAAAATATTGAGCCTGTGTATGTAAGAAAAGGGAGAAAACAAACAAAACCTGAAATAATCCAAACAACTTAGACATACTTCTTAGCTCTCGAGTCAAATATAGAGGTTGTGCGTTTTCCTTAAAATTCTCCTCTGCTAAATATGTTTGAACCGATAGACACACAAACGAGCAACTCGCAAGCTCTTGGTACCACAGATTCCCTTGGTAAATTTTAATCCCTGTCGTCTTCAGAAAGGAGAAAGCTGCCGCTGACCCTTGGTCTCTCTGTGTCATTTTTTTCTTCTTTTGACTTTTACACTGATTTTGAAAAAAGGAAGAGACGAGGACTCGGCATTATACTATTTTTGATATCATGAATATCCGTGAATTTCAGCTGTCTTGACGGAAAGGCTTTGTAAATATATATGGAACAAAAATAAACTGAAATCGATGAACATGTTTGATTAGTTTCTTTCCTCCATATCTCATACAGCCTCCCTATCAAGCAGGAGGTGACCAGCTAACTTTGGTTTTTGTTCCGCTTTTGTTGTTTCAATCCGCCCCTTGAAATCATTTTTAATGCTTCAAAGATCCTCAACCTTAGATTTTCTATTGATAGTTACATGTAAATCAAATAAATACAAGCGATGTGTTCAAAATATGCCATTCCTTTAATGCGGTTATCTGAGCAATATTACAAGGAGACGACATAAAGATAGATTTAGATTTATGATACTTACTGCCAGCTGATTGGCGCAGGTAAAACATGAAAGAAAAGGAAAAGTTACTCAATTGGTCTATTAGTATCATTACAATACTATTAAGCTCTATGAAATTTTGGTTATGGCGCACTGGCGACAAAAGTTTACGTGTAAAAGAAAAATTTGTTCGTAAGCTCTACATTAGCAATTTAATATCCCCTGTGTTGTGACCGTTCGCGTTTTCGCTTTTTCGCCTTTTCGCGGCCAGTAATACAGTCAGTTAAGGCAATGCCGATAGGTGCATGATTATATTTCTAGAAAATTTTTTTTCAAATTAGTATGCTAACGCTCGGGGAACTCAATATACTCGGGAAATCGCGAAGTGTTCATTCACTGCATGCATGCGTAATAATGGTTGCTTTAAAAATTTATCATATAGAGCATTTTACGTTGCAAAGTACAAATCATCATTTCTGGTCTCCCAGTTAATGCATTTGATTTTTTCCAACGGTAAGATACATAAGGAGTTCATCTCGTATGTGAAATCGCCGCTATCTCATTCAACTAATTGCAGCTTATTTCATTCGATTTTAACGTGACTTTGGCCATCACAAGAACCGTCTTCATGCCATTAAAGTTCTTAATCTAAGGATGGCCCAATGTGACGGCATTCAACCAATAGCCAGTTCAGTTTTGTAAAACTACCTCTGCATATGATTTACGTCACAGCTTTATTTCGCTGTCTTGGAGGTGTTCTTGCAAATGAGGGGTTCTTGGAAAATAGAGCTTTTTTTCTGTATTTTTGAAAAGAGAGTTAGCCTTCCAATTTAATATTACTTTTTGAGAATAGCATTTTTACGCTAAGCCCATATAAAGAATAAGAAGATGTACAGAAGTAGAAGTTACCTATCAACATCAGTACTTACTGCATTGTTCGTCTGACCCATCACTACAGTCAGTGAACCCATCGCAGCGCGCAAACGAGTAGATACACCCTTCTTGGTTTGCACAAGCAATCTCATAGTCTTGACAAGTTACTAGCAGATGATTAAAAGAAACACATGAACCGTGACAAAACGTTGGCACTTCTTGTACATTTTTTTCCAAAAATATGTAATGAATATTAAGGGCTACTTCACGACTTGAGCAGCTTACTTTTAGTGACTGATCTTTTGTGATTGACATTTTGCGGTGACTTTTCATCAAAGACAAAGTTTGATAACCGTCAACTTCCACTTTATATTTTTTTCAGTTTATGATTGTGATTTTATCGAGTTCTGTATTAAATAACCTTTTCGTCGATTCATAGTTTTTGAAAATCCGTGAATTTTAGTTGTCATGACAGAAAGGCTTTGTAAACATATATGGAAAAAAGATAAACTGAAATCAGTGAACATGTTTGATCAGTTTCTTTCCTCCATATCTTGTAGAGCCTCACTATCAAGCAGGAGGTGACTAGCTAACCTTGGTTTGTGTCCCGGTTTGGTTATTTCAATCCATCTCTTAAAATCATTTTTTTTAATACTGCAAAGATCCTCAACCTTAGATTTTCTATTGATAGTTACATGTAAATCAAATAAATACAAGCGACGTGTTCAAAATATGCCATTCCTTTAATGCGGTTATCCGAGCAATATTACAAGGAGACGACATAAAGATAGATTTAGATTTATGATACTTACCGTTAGCTGATTGGCGCAGATAAAACATGAAAGAAAAGGAAAAGTTACTCAATTGATCTATTAGTATCATTACGATACTGTTAAGCTCCATGAAATTTTGGTTATGGCGCACTGGCGACAAAAGTTTACGTGTAAAAGAAAAAATTTCATTCGTAAGCTCTACATGAGCAATTTAATATCCCCTGTGTTGGAATTCTGTATTTAATAACCTATTCGTCGATTCATAGTTTCTGAAAGTTTACTTAAAAACAGCCCGTGCGAATTTTTTCTCCGGAAGGCGCCTAAGAAGGTCTGACTCTGTCCCGAGAAGTACAATTTCTTGATGGCAACAAACTCCTGAGGTTAGTTTCCCTATGTTGTCGATGAGAGATAAGCCTTCCAATTTACTGAAACTCTCACGAAACGATTGGAGTGCAAATTGCCTACATCATACGCAATTCAGAAGATCACGGATTCCCCAGTATGTGATGAGATTTACTTTAACCATCATTGTTATTATTATCTTCATTAAAAATAAACATCTATTGTCCGATTATGGAGACGTTTCAAGATGGCGAGTTTTCGATGAAATGTCGCAAACATCAGTTAGACACGCCTCAATCACGGCGAGCTTCTTAGCTGAGATTTAAATATTTTCTCATTATTTTTTTAAATTTAATGCCAGCATGAGATGTTAAATGGTTTAGACCGGTTATTACAAGTACTTAGTGTATCAGTTCTGTCAAAATTTGGAGTAATGGGTTAAGTTCTCCAAGGTCTCCTTCAGATACAGAAAAGCCTGTTCAGAATAGGGTTGGAATTTGTAATGCGTCTATCATGCTAAACTTCTTTTGGTTATAAGGTTTCATAGGGAATTACTCGGTTGACTAGAAGTTAAACATTACAAAATGGCAGTAGCAACATACTCGCAGATGTGCAGGGGACGGCTACCAGCAGGAGCAGTAGAACAACCTGGGGATTCATGACAATCTTTGTGGAAACAAAAAAAAAGGTAAAAAATAATCAAAATCGAATGTAATGAGTCAAATCGTTCCTTTTTTGGTAGGAAAGTAAGGAATCTGCTGATTGTTGTGCTGCTTAGTTAAGTTCACCCACTGATAAAGGAACAATAGGCAGTCTGAGACTGCATGTGGCTACTGATATAGCTACTGACACAGCACAGTGATCAGTTGACTTTCAACCAATAATTCAAAGGCAACAAATAATCATATAAATAATAACTATGATAACAATAGTGATAATAATTCATAGAAGGCTAGCTCGAAAACCTAACGGTTCTTCAAGCCTCTAGGCTCCAAAATGAAACAACTATGTTTGTTTTGCCTGTTCATTATAATCATTTTTCTTATTTCATTGTAATTCCATTTTTGTGAGAAATAAAGACTTATTGTTGTTGTTGTAGTAATTATAATAACGATAATGATGATAATGATGCTACTATGGTCACAAGGTATTGAGAAACGATCGAAATTGCGTTTGAAAACTTGTTGTGCAATTTGATATTTCACCATTAGAACTGAGAATGAAGATTTTATGTTGGCACTAGCAACAATGATATGTTCTGATATACACAGTGCAGCTCAGAGATAAGGGGACATTGTATAGAAGTACCATGCGCACGTATCAAGCGACATACGTCGACATACTCGCATAAATATGCGTATGTCCTTCTCGTACGGGCCTTTGTTATTCATTGCTTTACCTGTGCTTTGAGTGGCATTGAGTTGTAGAAAAAAGAGATGGTACTGTAAAAGCACCGGCCGCTAGCATGAAATGGGCAAAATGATTATGAAAACGTCCATGAGAGTTATCGTGTTGAATATGTCTGTCTTATGATAAAAATATGACTGTTCTTTTTCTTTTTTTTTTTTGTATTTTATTTTGTTGTATTGTTATTTCTGGTCACTTACACCAGTATAATAATATCGGGACATTTCCAATAAACTTATAAGGAAGATAAAAAACGAACACTTTACCTTTCTTGCACTTAGCAGTGATCTGACTCAAAACGCTTGTACAATCTGAAATAAAACAAAATCAATTAAGAAATTGGAGTTCGTATCAAACTGAGAAAACTAAAGAATAGAAATTTCATTATTCATAAATACATTTTGATTAACTATGCTACTTGTTCGTCACAGCATTCCTGAAGCCACTTGAAGTGACTTCTGAATAGGCAAGCTTTACGAGAATTTTATCACCAATCTGCTCCTTACAGATACTCATTCCAACAAGGTAAAAGAAACTGAATTCGACCGAAACCGAGACTTCTTGATATGAAATTTGATAGAGCACTGTTCAGCATCAAAAATTCAACGCGTTTCAAATGAGCAATTACCTTCAATGCAAAGTATTTTAAAGAGAACCCCCCCCCCCGAGAAAATAGATAGTTACCCGCGGGAAAAAGAACGTTCTCTTGGGATAAAAAAGAAAATGATAATAGTATATACGATAATAATGGTGATAGCAAAAAAAAAAAACCACTCATAATATCATTATGTTTTCTTTAATGCCGAATAATAATTATCTATTATCACCATCAGTTTACCTTTTATTTTTCTTTAAGTTATTAGTAGTTAGCCGTTTTCTTTAGAACAAGCGGCTAAGAACAAATACTGTAAATTAACCAAAATATAATAGCTAATTTAACCGATAGGTGCTGTGAAGAAAAATGTCCAACAAATCTTTTTTTTTATACATTCTAGCGCACGGTGCGTTTCCCGTCCGTTGATAACAATAAGTGGATTACCTCAGAATTGCATGATCTCTCCCACGGTTTTTTTCCCCTCCAATGTTGTCTTGTTTTCTTCCTATTTAATGTACTATTTTAAGACAAAATATTTCAGCAGTTTTTCCTTTTTTTGTCAAGAGGAAAATTGGTAAGTATGCGAATATAATTCAGCTATAACGACCGCTTAGATCTAGAACTATATAAGCAAAGCTTACCTAACAAACACTTTATCAGAGATAAAGCATACAGAAGCAAAGTACTCTAAAAAATATTGGCCCAAAATGCTAAATATACCGAGATAATGATATTAACACAACAACACTCTTATGTCCGTCGAAGTCACCTCGATCAGAATTAGAATTAGTACTTGTATGGTACTAAAAGCCATCAGCTTTAAAATCATTATTTAACAACCGAGTCGAAATAATAGAGATGATGATCATCGGCGATGATCAATTATACACGGCACATCATCAGCAGGTAACAACTGAATTATATAATATTTAGAATAACCATGTTTTCAATGTTCCACACGGTACAAAAATAGCCTAGAAAAAATTACCTTTCTCTAAGATGTTTCTCTGAGAATGAATAGATTCCTGCCGAACAAAGTCGAAAGTCGCTGAATACAAATATTCCTTCCGTGATAGCAAAAACCAAAAAAGGAAGACGGTGCCGTTAACTTTGCATAAAGATGTATTTCAGAATCCAATAATCATTCTCTTTAAATGTTGATGACCTCACCTCGAACAGAGCAAGTAAGAGGGCAAGAAAATTATAAGCTTGCAACCATCTGGAGAATGCAATTAACTTCTGAATAAACAGCCTTCTCTAACTAGAATTTTATTATCACTTGGTTCCGTCATGATAACCAATCCAACATATTAGAAAATTCAGATCGAGAGCAACTGAGGCATCTATGGTTATTATGAAATTTTTTATAACACTGTTAAGAATAAAACGTTCAAGGCGTTTTAAATGAGCAAACACCTTTGACGCGAATAATTCTGAGGAGAAACCCTCCGTAAAAGATAGATAGTTATGAGATGGGTAAACACTGCTCTGTTGGGATAGAAATGGCGAGAACAACAATAACAATTGAAATAATGACGATGATGATACATGTAAATAATAAAAATACTAATAACCATACTAATAAAATAAACAACGATAATCTATAGAGGAGTAACTTCTCATGTAGCTTTAATGTTTTCGAATACCGTTGCTGATCGGCAAATTAGCATAATATTCTCTTTGTTGATCAAAGATTAGAATCATGACATCATCATTGTTTTGAATCAGCCAATCAGTGAGAGATCCTTGAAGCTTGAAGCCATCTGGTGACAAATAAAGTTTAGTGACGGCATTAGACTGTTTCAACCGTCAGCTGTCAAGCAATTTTCCCATTTGCAACAGTTTCTAATTTCC
The DNA here is from genome assembly GCF_036669915.1 of Pocillopora verrucosa. Taxonomy (NCBI): domain Eukaryota; kingdom Metazoa; phylum Cnidaria; class Anthozoa; order Scleractinia; family Pocilloporidae; genus Pocillopora; species Pocillopora verrucosa. The sequence continues at coordinate 7,509,526 of NC_089322.1, read as the reverse complement.
TTTCGCTTTGTCTTTCTTCGTTTTATTTTTGTTCTTGTTTCTCGTTTTAGTTTGGTCTCGTTTAGTTTTTCAAGTGTGTATTGATTCGTCTTGCTTTTTCTATAACGTTTCTGTTAATTTTTTTGACAGTCATCATTAATTGGCAAGCGTTTATTTGCGATAAGCGGCCACCAAAAAAATGAAATTTTAACGCCCACAATGCAAATGAACCAAAATAGATAAAAAGTTTACTCCACCGACAGGTACCGAGAAGAAAAATGTCCAACATATATAGTCTCCTATATAAATATGTATACTAAGGCACTGTTTGTTTCCATCTCTTGGTGACAAAAAGGGACACCGTAGAATTTCAAAATGTTTCTTATTTTATTTTCCCTTTTCTTTTCTTTGTTTCTATTTTCTTATGATGTACTGTCTTTTAAGACAAAAATGCTTCCTTCTTTTCTATTTTTTTTTCCAAGAAGAGAATCGCGTGGGCGTGCGGATGTAACATGTTGGCTGGCTTACTCTCAGGAAAGATAATAGGCAAACAGGGGTGGGCTGGGGGGAGGTTAAACCTTTAACTTTCAAGTTAACCTGTACATAATAAGTTTGAATATTCTCATCACCTGTCTGCTGAATAATTTATGGATATCATAGGAAGAAGATTCATAGTGATCACCACTGGGAGTGAAAGGCTAACCAATCCCACTTCCCCTGAGAACAATTTTTAAAAGGAATAATAATAATGAAAAGAGAAGAAAAACAATATTTCTTGGCGATAAATTTAATCTAAACGCCCACCGAGTGACGCATGTAGAAGTTTTTTTCATGGTGTACGGAACATCTTTCGAAGGAAGAAAAACACTCAGTTGAAGAAATACTGGATTAGTAGAAAGGCTCGAACATATGGAATAATGTAAAAGATAACTTCACTCCACTCCCTCCCTCCCTCCCCCCCCCCCCCCAAAAAAAAAAAAAACCAAAAAACAAAAACAAAAACAAAAAAAACCGAAAAAGCAAAGAAAACAAAACAATTAACGCCTTGTTCACAAGGTTGGTAGATAGGAGTGACGGAGACAGAGTACATCGTTTGGGAGCCATTTTTCTTCGAAAGACCCTGGGAGAAGGGGGAGGATGATAAACAGACTCCAAGTTAGTTTGAAATATCAATTATGGAACACATTAAATTCTTGCGGTTTAGTACTGCTGTCATATCTATTTTGTCTACGTACTAGAAGGAATCTCTTCGAAAAATTCGTGTCAAGCATGTAACCGATCTTTCAATCATAATATCCGAAAACAATAAATGTGAGATTATTAATTCGATCCGGCGTCAAGGACCGGAAATAAAATAACCGACCGCACTTTATTTTACTGAAGAACTATTGCTCCGGGGCATGCGCGACCGAAGTCAGCGGAAAATTATTTCAAAGAAGACTGTTAAAAAAGCAGTCTTGGAACAGTGCAGTTTACAATAACGCCGGTAAATTCCTTTGAAGTTTTATTTTACCCTTTTCGCTTGAAAACATGAAAAATGAGCATTGCTGCTCCTGAACTCTTAGCTTGAATTCTTGGCTGTGCTATCAGAAAATCACAGATGGAAAATTACCGTTTTCATTCAAACTGTATCAGCGTGAAAATTATTCGCGCTATGATATGTATCGCTCTCTTTAAGAATATTTTTTTTCAGAGAATCGCGTTTGAACATCTTGCATTTAACTAAAGAGAAAAAAGCATAGTAAATTGAAACTTTCATAAAGAATTATCCAAAACTTTTGTGATAACCGCACTGAGTTTATCCACCCGTGACTCAATTTTACTTTGTCCCACGCTCGTGGCAAGACGAAAACCATCTTTCTTTAAACAGTTAGGCAATTTGAAGAATGGATCTTCGGCACTGTGTGCTTCTGTTGTTTGTTTGATCACAGAAGCCTTGCCCTGATAGATGGGGTTCACATTTTTATGGGTGACTATACACAAATCTCTATGTGTTGAAAACTCTTCACCCTCTCAAATTTATGTAAACCTTTGGTAAGAACTTGTCAACACAGTTCACTAGACCGTAGACCGTCGGTGCCAGACCAAATTATACTTTATAAGCTGCATTGCACTAAAGGCTCTTGAGTAATTGCGTTAAATTTAAATCAGCGTAAGTTCTGTTTTAATTGATTACGGCTTTGATGTCGAGAGTCTCTTGTGATTTTTAAGATATCGCATTGCAAGTGTAGGCGGATCTGCACTCGACGCCTATACTTGGAATGACTCGCCGAAGCAGTGCACTTTGCTTTTAAAATTTCAGGACACTTTTTTTTTTTTATTTCAAGATGACAACCCAGTCGCATCAACTTCCTGCCTTAAATATCTACTTCCGAATTCATACCTGTTGGTATCCAGATTTGATTTAATTTCGCCTCATATCGTATTTCTGTCAATCGTTAATTAGCGACTTAATTATTCCTTGAATTTTTAAAATCTAACGACATATTTCCCCGTTTAAAATTTAATCGATCTTTTTATCAATCCAAGTTTGGAAAGAACAAAAATAATTTCGTTGTTTAATGAGAAGATATACTACGGCTAAGATAAAATCATAGGCAGCCTCAATATCACATATTTTTGGATATGAGATCTGAGATCTGAGATCAATGTCATATGACCCATTCATGTATTTGACCTTTCGAATTAGCAAGCCATAGTTGACAGTAACACAAAGGTTGAGGATAAAAAGAAATTATTATATACAGTAATTCTTCTGCATCTTTTCGTTTCCTTTTCTCTCCAGCTGTTTTATCTATGCCATGCTGGCAATTGAACACTTTCCTTCCCAAAATTAGGAAAGGCACACCAGTAAAATCGAATTTTTGCTCCTTAAATATCTCATGCATCTTCCCCGAGTATTTTGTGACTTCTGTCCGAGGAAGGAGGTGTAAGCATTAAGTTAACCCGAATGATTCCACAATTGTGGTATCATCCAAACTAGTGAGAATGCACAATAGCGATAGCAAAGCTTTGTAATGCCAAAGAGCTACATCAATATATATATATGTTATTTGCCGGCTGGGAGGTCCGTATGGTGAAAAACTGTGACCGAGGTCTTGAAAATACTGCCCGAGGCCGTAGGCCGAGGGCAGCATTTTCAAGACAGGAATCTTTTTGGAGTATTCTCTCTTTAAAAACTGAGGAACACAGTCATTGACATCAGTAACAGTAATTCGCACAGTGGCCTGGTCTGTTCTAGGAGGGGATGCACTATCACTTGCCTGGACAGTAAGGGAGTATTGCTGTACAGTTTCTCGATCCAGATGTTTGTCTACAGTTATTGAACCACTAATTTGATCAATTGCAAATGCACTGTTCACACCACTATTATTAATGATGTTGTCACGGATATCTGCATGGGAACCTGTATCTAAATCGCGTGCCCGCACATCAAGGACCGTCCTTCCGATAAAAATATCCTCTGGTATGACTTTGCTGTAGGAGGATGATTCGAAGTTCGGCGCGTTGTCGTTTACATCATCGACATAGATGGTCAGATCTGCTTCAGCATACAACGATCTTTCTTGTATTCGGCTTTGATACGAAAATAGTGCGTCGGCATCTTTTCACGATCTAAAGAAGCTGAAGTTTTTATTAATCCCGTGTTAGGATCGATCCCAAAGAACGACTGACTGAGTAAATTCTGGGACGCTTCCATCGAGTATTTAATTTTCCCAGCGTACCCATTGTTCGTATCTTGTGCTTGAATCGTAGTAACGCTTGTTCCTACGGGACCATGTTCTCTAACCTTAGCTATTAACTGAGAGCTGGAGAAACGGGGAGCTGTTTTCTGTGGTCGACGACGAAATCGGCGTACCTTCTTGGCAAAATTGTTTGCGTTTTTATCGATAAACAACTCAAGTCGCGCTACAAGAACTTGTTTATTTCCACTCGCATTCTCAGACCCAACCGGAAATGCCAACTCCACTACCAGAGTGTTTTCTTGAAGTCCAAGTAACGATTTTCGAAGCACCAAATAATCGGATTTGGCGTCGAATCTGAAATACTTTCTCCATGGTGTATCTCTAAGCCTTAGCAACGCAGGATCTTCGTGAATGAAGTCTTTCAATCGAAGCACACGGTCCAAGACACTTTTCTCTGAAGCTTTCTAAAGCAGTTTTTTCCAAAAATTGTCAGAGGTCAGAGGTCTCTCTGCTGAATTAAAAATGGAATTCGATGATACATAAATATTAAACGGATTAAGCTGTAGAGATGTGCAGTCTGGCTTGCGAATCATTCGCAATAATCTGTTTGTTGAATCAATAGACAGGATTTGAAGAGTCGTGTGTTCGTCGGTGTTCGATGCTTCAAGCGTGTAATTCGTCCATCCCGGTCTACTTAAATTAGCTAAAATACTATACGGCTCTAACGATGAATAAATATTAATAACGGTGCCGTCCACTTGATGAAAAAGCCACAGGCACAAGTGTAAAAGAAAACCCAATGATAAGCGGTCGAAACAAGCCATTTGGCGGTGAGTCTGTTGACACCGTGTTAAAATAGGCGCTTTTCATGAGCGAAGTTGAAAATCACCAGTTCTTCCTTCAGCATACGTAAATGAACAACACTCGCTATTTCACTTTTTCATAAACACGGCCCAAGATTGGATAGAGCACTCATCTTAGAGCACACCAGCTTTGAAATACCTTTGATCTTTACGGTCAGTTTGTTCGAGGGTCAGCAGTAGATTCCATCCACCAAAACCACCTCGGTCGAGAGGGACTGAGATGGAATATTTAATGACTTGTAAAACATAACCGAAGATTCTCGGAAATCCGCAAGTGATGTAGCCGAACATCCGAAGCTGTAAATCCCATGATTCTTGAGGAACAAACAGAAACAGCATGGCGAGAATTTTTAGTCGCGAACCATTGCTTGATGGTAGACATGCAGATAATTAAGGATACGTCAATTCTGTTGATGAGGCGCATAAACTTATTGCGGAATTGAAACAGGATTGACGACGAAGTTTTCTTTCTTTAAAGCTGTCAAATTGGCACCAATGATGAAGTCAACTACAGTTTTAGCAGTGGTAATGACCAGGAACTTTTTTCTATCAATCATCTTAATGGTCAGATCAAAGTAAACAAGAAACTTGATTATGAGTACATTCCAGTGCATACACTTTTTGTGATGGCTCAAGACAAAGGCGAATTGCCAAATTACAATGAAACCTCAGTGGAGATATATCTTATTGATGTCAAAGACAATGCACCTCAGTTTGTGAATTCTGATTTTCAAGAAATGGTCTCGGAACGTGAGAGTAAAGAACACACCTTTACTCGTGTTACTGCATTTGACGCAGATGATGGTACAAACCAACAGATCATTTACAGTTTAGTAGAGTCCAATTTACCATTCGGTATTAACAGCCAAACTGGGGACTTGTACCTTACCAGAAAATTAGACAGAGAGACAGTGAATCAATATGTATTTCATGTCAAGGCTGAAGATAAGGGCAGGCCCCCTATGAGCAGCCAAACTAAAGTGACTGTCAATGTGAGAGACATAAATGACAATCCTCCAAGATTTTCAAAATCCATTTATTTTGGATCAGTGGAGGAGAATGCTCGATTTGGAACAACCATTGTTCAGGTGACAGCTACCAACCCTGACCTTGGGCAGACTACCATCTTTTACAGTCTCCAGATGTCTATCCCTAGTCAAAGACAATGCTTTCGAATTTCTGGTAATGGTGTTATAACATTATCATGTAGACTGGACTTTAGCAAGACTAGATTCTACTCGTTAACAGTAAAAGCTGGAGAGAGTCAATTGGAAAGCTCTGCAGGCGTGCGCATTAATGTAACTGATTCTAACACTCACAAGCCCATTTTCCAACAACGTATTTATAGACAAAGGATCAGTGAGGCTACCGCAGTTGGTGGAAGGGTTCTTATTGTCAAGGCAACTGATGGTGACCAAGGATTGAATGCTAAACTGACCTATGCAATTGAACAATCTCTGCGAGACTTTAAAATCAATTCTAAAACTGGCGAGATTACTGTGTTGCTCCCTTCAGATCGTGAAACAACTTCACAGTACAGGTTTGAAGTGAGTGCAACTGATCATGGTAATCCACCATTTAAAGGAACTGCTAATGTACATATAACAGTAACAGATGTAAATGACAACAAACCAAGATTTTTACAGTCCAACTATGAAAAATCCATTCTGGAAAGTGTATGGCCTGGAACACGAGTTTTGGAAGTCTCTGCAGTTGATGATGATGAGGGTTCAAATAAAGCCATCATCTACTCATTTGCAAAAAATGGTAAATATATCTAATTTACTGTTTGATATTTGATCATTAGTTACATGCATAATTAACCCTCAAAAAGGGTAATTTAGTATTATCAACTGAGTTGGTAACATAAATTGGCCACCATAAAGAGTTATAAAGCTGATGTTTTGAGTGTTAGCCCATTGTCATGGCTCTGAGAAAGGGCAGAGGCTTGAAACATTAGCTTTGTGATTCTTTAAGGTGGCCAACCTGTACGTAATCAACTCAGTTGATTACGTTATCAACTCAGTTGATAATAATGAATTACCCTGTTAGAATCCTCCATCAATGCAGCACCATAGTTTCGTTAGAAACTTACCTCTCTTAACCCCCAAATGCTTGCATGTAGTGCTTATAGACAGAATCTGTCCAATAACATATTTCAATTTCAGGTTTTCATTTGTATTTCCCTGTTGTTTTGTAGACATTTATAGCTTAGTAATCCCCATCCCTTTGCTGCTTAACATCAGTATACAAATTCTCCATTCTGTTCTCTATACATTTTCAACCAACAAGGAGAATTTGTAGAACAATGAAGAGTTTCTTGGATTTGTGATCATTTCCTTTTTTCTCATGACCTCAATGTTTGATCCAGAGGTAAAACTGTTGGGAGTAATTAGATGTTTATCATTCTTAGGGATTAAAGGGTTAAAGATGTAAAAACTGTTGCTTTTTTTTTACATTCCAAATCTTTTACTTAAAATTAATGTTAAGCAACACTGGTGCATGCCTAAAATTTGTTAACATGTTTTAGCAAGGGTGGGTGAAGAAAAATCTAATCAGTGACACCCTTGGCTGCTTCTTGTGTTCAACTATTTTTTTGTTCTATTTACATTTGGACATCTGCTGTGATCTGAACAGACCCATGGCAACATTGAATGTGTTTGTTTTTACAGAATAATAAAAGCACAATGTTGTTGGCCCTCTACAGCCTAACATCAGTATGCATATTCTCCATACTGTTGTTTATACATTTCCTTAGGTGCTGATAAGGAGAATTTGATAAACCATCGAGAGCTTCTCTTGTTTATGATCATTTCCTTTATTCTTGTGACCTTCATGTGTGATTCTGGGGGATATTTTAAGGAGAAATTAGATGCTAGTCATTCTTAGGGGTTAAAGGGTTGATAGGTTTCAAGTACAGGTATTGATTAAGCCATTTATGATTGTGTTCCTATTAATATTTTTGGTTGTTGTTGTTGTATTTTTCAATACTTATTTAGGTGATGGAGGTGGTGCTTTTCAAATTGACAGCAATCAGGGAGTCATCAGAACTTTGCTGTCACTTGATCGTGAAACAATTCCCGAATATGAACTGACTGTGGTTGCTGCTGACAAAGGTAGACCATCAATGAAATCAACCGTGAAAGTTAAGATAACACTGGAAGATGTTCGTGACAGTAAACCAAAATTTGAAAAGGATCCGTATGTAGTGTTTCTTGATGAAGATGTGAGAATGCGTTCCTATGTGGTCACCGTGAAAGCAGTGTCCCAAGACCTTGTTCAAGGTGGTGAGATTTTTTAAAGCATTGTGTCTGGCAATGATCCATTAACATTTGTCATTCAGAGAAATGGTGTGATTATGACCAAGAGATTGTTAGATTATGAAACAAAACCTGAGTATATTCTAAAGGTGCGAGCAACATCATTGCCATTCTTTGTTGAAACAATTGTCAATGTGACACTGAAAGATGTAAATGATAACTTGCCTGTACTTCAGGATTTCTTTGTTGTCATTAATGTTCGAGATGAAAGCTCTACTACGCCACCAAAGTTTAAAATACCTGCATATGACCCTGATGTTTCTGACTGTCTTACATATGAAATCAGTCAAATATCACAAGGAGATTGGGACATGTCTTTGAACAGAACGACAGGTTATCTTGAGGTCAATCCCAAAGTCTTAGTCAACATGTTAGTAAGGCCAGTCCAACTTAAGGTTAAAGTTTCTGATGGAAGGAATAGCCTTCCCGCCAATGGTAAAATTTTTGCGGCATTGGTGACACCTCAAATGCTCAACAACCCTTGTGAACTGAATTCCCAGTTTTCTGGGAATTCCTAGGAATTCTCAAAAATTCCCAATTATGCAAATGACCCTTGCAAACTGAATTCCCAGTTTTCTGGGAATTCCTAGGAATTCCTAGGAATTCTCAAAAATTCCCAATTATGCGAAGTAACTCTGATTTAAAAAGCTTGGAATTACTGGGAATTTCTGGGAAAGGAAGACTCCAGTTTTGTGAGGACTTGGAATCCCTAAGAATTCCTAGGAATTCTCAGCTTTACAAACTATCTATAATTTAAGAAGTGTGGAACTCTTAGGAATTTCTGGGAATTGAATTTGAGGCAATTTTAATACCCTGAGGTCCCCATAAATTCTAAGAAATTCTCAATACCTTGAATGTGAAGGTTTTAAGAAAAGGGGTAATTTCAGAGGCTTAAAACTTTGGCTCAATAAAAGGTATGCTATACAAAACTTACCAAGAGATATACATACATGTATATGTTTAACAATAATTACATTGTTATCTTACTTCCCAAACCTACATTACTGGTTGCCTTTGTTAGAAAACCTTGGAACAGTCAAGCTCAGTTGCCTCAAACAGAGTCAGAGACTTTTTGTTGACAATATTTTTAGTAGAAATTTCATGCCTTAGACAAACAAATTCAACACCTAATAAATCTTTCTTTTTTCATGATTGTTGTTGCTGTTTTTTTTTTCAGTTTTTTGCTCTATTTTCTTGACTAATTGCTGTAATTTGTTTTGCTGTTTTTATTCTTACAAAACATTTTTGTAAGAGTTCCAATGCTTGTGGATCATCCACACACTTTGCAAACATTTGGCATGCAGACAAGACAGAGGTAGTCAATGTTCCCTTTAAGAAAAAACACCTTTTAAATGACGTTTTCAATTTACTTTATTTGAAACTCTGATCTGAAAATATTTGTCAACAAGACTTGTTAGTAGTGAGAAGTACCAACCAAGTTTCCTTCCATAACTTAATTTCTTAAATGTCATAATCACTAGATCTCCCAAAAAATATCACATCTTTTTATTTTTGGTGCAAAATACAAGTCCTTCTTTATATAAAAATGAAAAGTGCAAGTCACACTTCAATAATAACAGCTCTAAAGTTTACTTGTTGTTCTTCTCTGTCTGTCAGCTATCAACAAAATTGTTTTATACTTGAGACAGTGCATAACAATTTGTGGCCCAGAGTTCCAACGCACCTCTGTAATCGCATATAGCTACTTCTGTCTCTTGTAAAAATGTTTCTCCTTTGTAAGACGCACTCTACTCTGTTATCAATACTGCTTTAAGGTCAGTGGAAACGACTGACTGAGGAATCGAGATGGCGGTGTTGGAACGTGTTGCTGAACGCTTGCTACGGTCAAGCTTTGTAGATTTAGGTACTGGTACACTGGAATCATCTATGTATCTCTTACACTTCCGAATGTGGTATCCTTCTTTTATAAATATGAGGGTAAAAGACGATTTGTAGTCGCATTCAAAACTGTGATTGGCTTGTGTTATTTCTCACCTTTGCCATGAACACAACTCAAGAGAGTTTCGAGTCTTTGTTTTCTCGACAACTTTCGGCCACAAATCGTGCATTTGTAATACGATCGATTCTTGTCGATTATTTCTACATAGAGGGAGCTCACATCATTATTTATATCACTAACGTATCCATCGTCTAGAAGCATAGAACTAGTCGGAGAAGTCAGAATAAAGTTGTGCGCTTCTCTTAACACTGCAATCGGCAAGCCAGCGGATTCACTTTGCTAGCCAATGACAAGTCCTAAAAGATCCACGTGATCATGCCCGTGATCGGAAACAAAGAAGTCTCCATTTGGCGCTCGTCTTTGAATGTACTTTTCATCGGTTGATCGCTTTTCTCAACTGTTTTGCTTAATATAACATTACTAAAGATAGCTTTTATTGTGGTTCAATGGGAAAACGAGAATAGCGTGAGTGTTGTAAAAGAGAAGAAAGTCGTTGGCGCCGTGGAGTTAAAAGAAGGGACAACAGTTGACATATTGACTGGTACAAACAAGGGTCGAGTGGCCATCTGCAAAGCTACGATTTTGAAAGTTTGTGATGAGTAAAAATTGCGATATTCGTTACGTGATCAAAATCTTATAAAAGAATAGATGTAGTGGGTTGAATTAAGCTTATATAACGCTCGGCGCAACTGAATAATTCTGAGAATAATTCTGAGAATCGAATCGGTCACTTGCATGCCGCAGTTTCTTAAGCTTATGCTTTACAATGAAATAAACCTATCAGTAAGGATTCAAGATTCCTATAGTCACGTTTGGGAACATTCAAGATTCATAATAGGAACTGTTATTAAACAAACCTTATTACATAAAGATGCCCTCCTTGGTAAAAATAAAATAATGTATTCAGCCCTTTTTTAGTAAAATCTATGAGAGAGATGTACTAACTCCAATATAAAAGTCACTCAATATAACAGAGATTTCTCAATTGAGAATCCAATTAATGGCCTTTTCCTCATAGCAGTCTTAAAGGCATGGTCTGAGCTTTAAATATAAATATTTAAATATATATATTTTTTCAAATTCAGATGTCATGGAATCCAGATACAAAATGGTCAGGCTTCTTGTAGACAACCTCATTCAAGGCCAACTCATTGTGAGCCCAGGAAAAAAAAATACAAACAGCAGCTAAGTTTTCAGTTTAGGATAACTTCATTCTAATTTATTGTTACATTTACAGCAAGATTTTAATTAAAAAAAATCAATTTTATTTGTCTGTAATTAACCCCTTCACTCCCAAGAGTGCTTGGTTTTCAAATGTAATTTAAGATATTGTATTTTATGGAAAAGAATCAACAGATTTTATTCACAATTTGTGTCAAACCAAATTTAATGATTGATTAGGACTATTTTATATGAATAGCTGTAATTGAGGAGTAATCCGTATGAAGTTTTCAAGAAAAGAAAAATAAATCAAATTCCATCCTAATATTACCACACATTGATGTTAATAATTAGTCAAAAATATTTTACATGTAAGCCTTAATTAAGCTTCTAAATAAATTTCATTGAATACTTGAATTTTAGCTGGGTTTTTTTAAATTTAGAGTATTTATTTTATATCATTAGCCTCAAATTTTTGCTTAAAATTCCCAGTAATTCTTAAACATTCCTAAAAATTCCCAGAAATTCCTAGGAATTTTTTAGATTTACAGCTTTTCAGGGAAAGTCATTGGTTCTCTGAGTTGGAATTCCAAGTCCTGTTGGCTATAAACTTGGAATTTCTGGGGATTTTTGGGAATTTCTGGGAATTTTTGGGAATTTCTGGGAATTTCTAGGAATTTCTAGGTTTTTAGAACCAGAGTTGTTATGGTTGGGAATTGCTAGGAATTCCCAATCCGAATTTACCGTGAAAATTCACACCTTTATTCCTAGGAATTCCTAGGAAAAAATTCCTAGGAATTCCTAGGAATTCCAAAAGCCATTTCGCAAGGGAACAGCTTTACCCTGGATGTCCATGATGTCACTATCAAAGAATTCTTTGATAAATCCTATGAGGGTCTTGTGAGGGGAATTGCTTCTGCTGTGAATTGTGAGGACTACCAAGTCAGATTGTTTAATATAGAATCAAGGATAATCAAGGCAAAGTCGCCACTTGAGGATGATATTTCTAATCTCAAGCTCTGGGTGGCTGTTTATAAAAATGATCACTTTAACTTTTATAGTCCTTTGTATGTGAGAGACATGGTGTACATAAATATGGTGCAGATTTCCAAAATGGCAAAAGTCACTCTCCTTCCTTTCAAAGATGGCTTATGTGTTGAAGAAATATGCAACTTCCCCCTACCAACATCCAGAAAGAGCTGCTTGTCATACACTGATTATACTGAAAAATCCAACACCTACAGCTCATTAAAGGTGGTCTTCCACTCAGTTGGAGTGCAAACTAATTACAGATGCCCCTGTGCTACTGACTATTGAGGGGAAAGTTGTGACACAGGTTTAAACTTGTGCTACTCCAATCCTTGTGGAAACAATGGGAAGTGTGTGAGTGTAGAGGAAGGCTACTCTTGTATATGCAATCCAGGAAGAACTGGTGTAAACTGTGAGATTGACATGTCAAAGAGCAAGTGTCCTATAGACTCAAAAGCAACAGAATATCATCTAAATGCAAATCCATGCCATAGTGATGGTGGTTGTAAAAATGTTCTTGGAAGCGGGTTCACCTGTCAGTGCAAAGATCCGAGTGAAGTTGATGGGTCACTGTGCCAACTGACAATGTGCAGTTTTCAAAAAGGATCATTTGTTGCCTTTCCAGGTAAGGATTTATTTGTAGTTATATGTACTATAAATCCTAGAATAAGCTCTTCTACTTTACTTTAGTAAGCTCCCCTTTTAAAACTTGCCACTTCTGCATGACTGCATTCTTTTTTACTGAATTTGATTGAATTTCACACTGTATTGAGGATAGAAGAAAAACTTACAGAATTAAGACAATGAATTTTTGAATGTTGAGGTTTTGTACAATTACTCAAAGTTTAAAGTTAAGTGCTGGTCTTCCCTTGCGAAATGGCTTTTGGAATTCCTAGGAATTGCTAGGAATAAAGGTGTGAATTTTCACGGTAAATTCGGACTGGGAATTCCTAGGAATTCCTAGGAATTCCCAACCATAACAACTCTGGTTCTAAAAACCTAGAAATTCCTAGAAATTCCCAGAAATTCCCAGAAATTCCAAGTTTATAGCCAACAGGACTTGGAATTCCTAGGAATTCCAACTCAGAGAATCAATGACTTTCCCTGAAAAGCTGTAAATATAAAAAATTCCGAGGAATTTCTGGGAATTTCTGGGAATTCCCAGTCCGAATTTACCGTGAAAATTCACACCTTTATTCCTAGGAATTTTTAGGAATTCCTAGGAATTCCAAAAGCCATTTCGCAAGGGAAGACCAGCACTTAACTTTAAACTTTGAGTAATTGTACAAAACCTCAACATTCAAAAATTCATTGTGTCTTAATTCTGTAAGTTTAATGTTTACTGGGAATTTTAAGCAAAAATTTGAGGCTAATGATATAAAATAAATACTTTAACTTAAAAAAAACCCAGCTAAAATTCAAGTATTCAATGAAATTTATTTAGAAGCTTAATTAAGGCTTACATGTAAAATATTTTTGATTAATTATTAACATCAATGTGTGGTAATATTAGGATGGAATTTAATTTATTTTTCTTTTCTTGAAAACTTCATACGGATTAATCCTCAATTACAGCTATTCATATAAAATAGTTCTAATCAATCATTAAATTTGGTTTGACGCAAATTGTGAATAAAATCTGTTGATGCTTTTCCATAAAATACAATATCTTAAGTTTTATTTATATAGTTATATTCTTGGGAGTGAAGGGGCTAATTACAGACAAATAAAATTGATTTTTTGATTAAAATCTTGTTGTAACTGTAACAATAAATTAGAATGAAGTTATCCTAAACTGCAAACTTAGCTTCTGTTTGTACTGTTTGTATTTTTTTTTTCCTGGGCTCACAATGAGTTGGCCTTGAATGAGGTTGTCAACAAGAACCTTGACCATTTTGTATCTGGATTCCTTGACATCTGAATTTGGAAAAAAATAATATATTAAAATATGTATGTTTAAAGCTCAGACCAGGCTTTTAAGATGGCTATGAGGAAAAGGGCATTCATTGGATTCTCAAATTGAGAAATCTCTGTTATACTGAGTGACTTTTATATTGGAGTTAGTACATCTCTCTCATGGATTTTACTAAAAAAGGGCTGAATACATTATTTTGTTTTTACCAAGGAGGGCCTCTTTATGTCCTAAGGTTTGTTATGAATCTTGAATGTTCCCAAACGTGACTAGATGAATCTTGAAACCTTACTGATAGGTTTATTTCATTGTAAAGCATAAGCTTAAGAAACTGCGGCATGCAAATGACCGATTCGATTCTCAGAATTATTCTAGTTTCAGTTGCGCCGAGCGTTATGTAAGCTTAATTCAACCCGCTACATCTATTCTTTTATAAGATTTTGATCACAACGAATATCGCAATTTTTACTCACCACAAACTTTTAAAATCGTAGCTTTACAGATGGCCACTCGACCCTTGTTTGTACCGGTCCATATGTCAACTGTTGTCCCTTCTTTTAACTCCACGGCGCCAACGACTTTCTTCTCTTTTACAACACTCACGCTGTTCTCGTTTTCCCATTGAACCACAATAAAAGCTATCTTTAGAAATGTTATATTAAGCAAAACAGTTGAGAAAAGCGATCAACCGATGAAAAGTACATTCAAAGATGAGCGCCAAATGGAGTCTTTGTTTCCGATCACGGGCATGATCACGTGGATCTTTTAGGACTTGTAATTGGCTAGCAAAGTGAATCCGCTGGCTTGCCGATTGCAGTGTTAAGAAAAGCGCCCAACTTTATTCTGACTTCTCCTACCGGTTCTCTGCTTCTAGAAGATGGATAGCTTGGTGATATAAATAAAGATGTGAGCTCACTCTATGTAGAAATAATCGACAAGAATCGATCGTATTAAAAAAGCACGATTTGTGGCCGAAAGTTGTCGAGGAAACAAAGACTCGAAACTCACTTGAGTTGTGTTAATGGCAAAGGTGAGAAATAACACAAGCCAATCACAGTTTTGAATGCGACTACAAATCGTCTTTTACCCTCATATTTATAAAAGAAGGATACCACATTCGGAAGTGTAAGAGATACATAGATGATCCCAGTGTACCAGTACCTAAATCTACAAAGCTTGACCGTAGCAAGCGTTCAGCAACACGTTCCAACACCGCCATCTCGATTCCTCAGTCAGTCGTTTCCACTGAACTTAAAGCAGTATTGATAACAGAGTAGAGTGCGTCTTACAAAGTCGAAAAAATTTGTACAAGAGACAGGAGTAGCCATATGCGATTACAGAGGTGCGTTGGAACTCTGGTCCACAAATAGTTATGCACTGCCCGAAGTATAAAACAATTTTGTTGATAGCTGACAGACAGAGAAGAACAACAAGTAAACTTAAGAGCTGTTATTATTGAAGTGTGACTAGCACTTTTCTTTTTTATATAAAGAAGGACTTGTAATTTGCACCAAAAATAAAAAGATGTAATATTTTTTGGGAGATCCAGTGATTGGGACATTTAAGAAATTAAGTTATGAAAGGAAGCTTGGTTGGTACTTCTCACTACTAACAAGTCTTGTTGACAAATATTTTCAGATCAGAGTTTCAAATAAAGTAAATTGAAGACGTCATATAAAAGGTGTTTTTCCTCAAAGGGTACATTGACTACCTCTGTCTTGTCTGCATGCCAAATGTTTGCAAAGTGTGTGGATGATCCACAAGTATTGGAACTCTTACAAAATGTTTTGTAAGAATAAAAACAGCAAAACAAATTACAGCAATTAGTCATGAAAATAGAGCAAAAAACTGAAAAAAAGCAGCAACAACAATCATGAAAAAAGAAAGATTAATTAGGTGTTGAATTTGTTTGTCTAAGGCATGAAATTTCTACTAAAAGTATTGTCAACAAAAAGTCTCTGACAGCTTTTGAGGCAACTGAGCTTGACTCTTCCAAGGTTTTCTAACAAAGGCAACCAGTAATGTAGGTTAGGGAAGTAAGATAACAATGTAATTATTGTTAATTATTGTGGAAGTTGGCAATTTCCATTTAACATAACTGACAGCTTGTTCATGAGAAAATCCATATTAATGTAAAGATTTACTAAAACTTAGTTTGAGTAATAAATTTCACGATCTTTAAGTTATAAACATGTACATGTATGTATATCTCTTGGTAAGTTTTATATAACATACCTTTTATTGAGCCGAAGTTTTAAGCCTCTGAAATTACTCTTTTTCTTAAAACCTTCACATTCAAGGAATCGAGAATTTCTTAGAATTTATGTGGACCTCAGGGTATTAAAATTGCCTCAAATTCAATTCCCAGAAACTCCCAGAAATTCCCAAGAGTTCCACACTTCTTAAATTATAGGTAGTTTGTAAAGCTGAGAATTCCAAGGAATTCCTGGGGATTCCAAGTCCTCACAAAACTGGAGTCTTCCTTTCCCAGAAATTCCCAGTAATTCCAAGCTTTTTAAATCAGAGTTAATTTGCATAGTTGGGAATTTTTGAGAATTCCTAGGAATTCCTAGGAATTCCCAGAAATTCCCAGAAAACTGGGAATTCAGTTTGCAAGGGTCATTTGCATAATTGGGAATTTTTGAGAATTCCTAGGAATTCCCAGTTTTCTGGGAATTCAGTTCGCAAGGGTTGTGCAACGAATAGATTATTAATATAGGAGATGGCTTGTAATCAAACAAATTAGTCACATATACCATGTTAGGGGCAGTGCATTCCAATCCAGGTGTACACTTCCACATTGTATTGGAGGAAAGAATTTTAATTTCATGTGATTTTTTCATGTGCAGGGCGTGAAATTAACTTTTTTTTCTGATAGCCACTTGGCTCCTAAATTCTTCAAAGTTGTAGCCAATTCAAAAAAGTTGGTCGCCATTTTCAAAGACAAACAAAATCTTTCTTTACGCTGTCAGCGTTTTAGATAAATCCTCCAAAATTACGTTAGGGAAAAGATTCTTTAACGTGCTGCAAAGTGGACACTAGGATGGATGATATACAACGTTCAGGCTCATCTAAATCCAAGATGGCGTCTAGTTATCGATCGAGATGCTTATGCTACGTTTTGGAAACAAACATAACGAGGAAGATTGCCGCGGATTTATCTTTGCAAGTCTTTTTAATTCACTATATCTCTTGGTAAGGTTATGTTGAAACGTTCTAGTCGCCAATTTGGCGACTAACTTTCAGGATTTGGTCGCCAAAGTGAAAAATTTAGTCGCATTGGCGCCTGTATTAGGCGCAATTTCACGCCCTGATGTGTTTAACCCTTTCACTCCCAGATCTCTAAAGTAATTCTCCTTACTGTCTGCTGTACAGTTCTCATGATGTTAGTTTGGCACCACTGCCTTGTGGTTGCTTTGGGAGAAGTGAAGGCTATGGGAGTAAACCCTTACAGAAAATCCGGAGTA
Organism: Pocillopora verrucosa; assembly: GCF_036669915.1. Classification (NCBI taxonomy): domain Eukaryota; kingdom Metazoa; phylum Cnidaria; class Anthozoa; order Scleractinia; family Pocilloporidae; genus Pocillopora; species Pocillopora verrucosa. The sequence continues at coordinate 7,492,149 of NC_089322.1, read as the reverse complement.
GAGCCCCGTAGGCGGCTGGTGGAACAACGTGAAACCTTCCGGCAACTCCTGCAGCTGCGCTGGCACTGACCGTATCGGCTCGTCCTTTCCGTCGGACCCTACCAGCAACGCCGAGAGGGGGATCCTGGCGACTGGGCACACCAGGATTTCCATATCTTCCGCCCAGGCCTGCACCTGGAGAGGTCACTCCAGCTTCGCTGACCAGCGTAGGCACAACACGGAGAGCAGCAGTCTACCGGTTACAAGTCCAGGCTCGTTTGTATGCAGAATGGATGATGGACGCATCCCAAACGACATCATGTACGGTGAGCTCGCCACAGGGACGCGGCCCTGTGGCGAGCTCACCGTTAGGTTCCTCAATGTTAGGTTCCTCAATATCAGAAAAATGGGCAAAAATTGTTTTCTTTGTGGAATTGTTTAATGATTTGAAGAGTGCAGTTTTGGAGTGGTGTATGTTATACACAATACTTTTCATTTGACATTCCTTACAATGTACAAATTCCAATCATTTAAATTGATTAGAGAGCCTTATCTCTTGGAGTTAAAAATTGTTTTTTTAAGGAACAATTTCATGAAAACCACACACTCAATCTGGGTTAAATTTTGTTGCATGGAAGCCAAAACATGATAAAAATCTAAAACATGTGTTTTTCATCAGTGATTAAACAAACCACCCAAAAGATATGATCAACTTTGGGATTATCTGCTTCTCTGTGCTAATATTTTGATAGATATTACTGGACTATTTTATAGAGCATCTCAATTAGGGTAAAACTCTTGACTTCAAGAAAGTTTTCATGAAAAACAACACTTGCCTGTTTTTCTTCTTGATCATCCATAAAAAAAACAACTCCACTCAAGACAAAAACAAAAAAAAACAAACTTGAAATTTTCATATGAAAACAACTACCACCTTCATTGATAACCTCTGAACTTAAAGAAAGTCAAAACATAAAGGATTGAAGATAAAATATTTCCTTCTCAGATCAATAATCCAAAAATCATTTTGGAAGTATCACAGCTTCTTCAGAGCAACAAGCTTTTTAAGTCTAGAAAAAAACAAACAGAACTCCTGCAGTGACAAGCAATTCAAAATTTCAACCTGGCACAGCTATGAGAAAAAACGTAGCATTGAAACATGCATGAACATGCACATGTGCCCAGATAACCTGTGTATACAAATGAAAAAATTGACTACATAAGGTTAAATTCTCTATATATATTGGGGAGAATTTGAAGTTCCTTGTTTTCCATTGGAATAGCGCTGAGTGGTGTGCAATGAGAATGTATGACCTATAAGTAATTCATTGTATTCTTTCAAAAGTAATTACAAGTTGAAGTATAATTTGTATTGTTTAAAAAAATGAAAAGGTCACGGGAAAATAATGGGCATCACACAACAAAAAGTCTGAACTTGTGAGAAAATACTAAAATATATTAATCCCTTTTGAATGTTGTTGATACTGAATTTTTAACTAAGAGAAAAGGAAAAAAAAAGACTTTGGAATTATTTCTCTTCCAGTGTAGGCATGGCAATAAGCCATTTTACAGTTGTGTACTTAGTTGCCAAGCCTTTGATTTGGAGTGAGGCTGAAGGTGACCTTGTTGTGATAGAGACCAGTATCTAGTTAGCATGATAACAAAGTAATTTGCATTTGAAAAGCAGCAAGGTTTGTATCATAACAAGGTCACCCTTGGCCTCACTCCTGTTCAAAGGCTTGGCAACCAAGCACATAACTGTAAAATGGACTATTGCTGGTAGAAACCAAATAATTTGTGGCTGATAAGGGAGAGCCATATTCCAAAACTGCATCACTGTAGATGTAATATCTTGTTGAAATAACAATTGTGGACTATATGTTAAAGAATGTAAATGAATATATTGTCAGATAATTCTACAAATTGGCTAAAAAAATGATCTGATTTCAAATGCCTGAAGGATAACTCAATAAATGTCATCTTTTTGCTCTTAATTCAGTAAGTAGCTTTTATGAGATGAACCCTTTAACTATTAGAAGTGATTAACATGTAACTTCTCCCTGTGGTATTCATACATAATTCTGCAAACAGGTAATAAGAATACTCAGACATCACTTAATGTTGTCTTCTTGATCTAACACCAAATCCTTGTAACTACATGTAATTTAAAAGGGAATGTGTAGCAGCAAGAGGGGAGAATTAACAATCACATCTTAGGAATTAGAGGGTAAACTGCTATGTACATATATTGGAAGGATTTAAGGGTTTTGACCCTTTCAGTAAGCAACACTTTCACCTTTAACCCCCTGTTACAATCCATTATCCAAAGTTATGTTGTGTTTTACTTTGCTGATCTCAGAGTGAGTCTGCTTTGTACTGAATGAATTTAATTCATACAAGGATTAGTAACCCTTTTTCCAGATGTTTTTTACCTAGTAAATCATTTTTTTCTTTTTTCAGACTGGCATTATCATTGTTGACGGCTGTAAACTTGCAGTGGCAGTGAATTTTGGGACCAAAGCTGCCTCCTTCCCATGTGCCGCAGCACAGCAACTTCAAATTAAAAATGAATCTGAAAATTACAGGTACATTTTTATGTAAATGCACACCATCAGAGAGGCAGAGTGGCTGAGTGCTTAGGGTGCTAGCCAGGTGCTTAGGGTGTTGGCCAGGTGCTTAGGGTGCTGGCCAGGTGCTTAGGGTGCTGGTCAGGTGCTTAGGGTGCTGGTCACGTGCTTAGGGTGCTGGCCAGGTGCTTAGGGGACTGGCCAAGTGCTTAGGGCGCTGGACTTGTAATCCAGCGGTCCCAGGTTGTAGTTCTCCACTCAGCTACTTACTGGATTTGTTTTCAGTTGCCCTGAGTTCCACTTGTTGGCTTTGCTCTGTTTAAAGCCAATTTGTCTGCCTTTTGTTTGTTGGGGTTTTTAAAAACTGTGTTGATTTTTATTTACTATTTTCCAATTTGTTTGAATTAGTTATTTCTTAAATTTAGAAGAGAATTGAGAATAGAGAAATATATCATATGAACTGATAATAGTGTTATTATTAATATTATTTATTGTTATTATTATCATCATCATCAGAGCTTTAGTTATTTATAAGCAGGTTAATATATGCAATAATTTTAGTATAGTGGGTGACCTTTATTGTAAGATGTTTTTGACATTTTTTAAGATCCAAGCAGTGATTTTTTTTTTGTCAGATTACTTATGTCAAACTGCAATTGGAGCTCTCATTTCTGGGAGTCAAAGGGTCAACTGTAATCTTGAGGGCTAGAACTTCCTGATCAGTGCGCTTTGAGCACAAGTGTACACTTTTTGCACTACTTGTCCTATACATAATTCTACTTACTTTTTAAATTCTCAAAATCATGTATGGAATGTTTTCGTGTTGGGAATGAAAAGCGAACTGCAAATAGCAACGATGTGATATTTTTTTTTTCTTTTCTAGCTCCTTGGATCTGACTGGCCCTCTTCTTCTCGGTGGGCTTGTGCAGCTACCAGTTGAATTCCCAGTCCTCTACAAACATTTTACTGGCTGCATCAGGAATGTTTACATCGATCACAAGTTCTTGGACCTCAGTCAGCCATTGTACAACAACGGAACCAGTGCTAAAGGTAAAGCAATGGGCAACACGTGCGCATATAAACCTTGCGAGCGAGGCACGTGTTTTAACATACTTGGTTCTCGCCGGTGTGACTGTCCCACTGGGTTTGATGGAAGTCGCTGTGAAACAGGTATTGAATTTTTTTTTTTTTTACGGATATGTAAGTGATCTTTCCTCTCGCACTTACTTTAGTTTGAAGCGTTCGGAAGAGTACGGAATCTTTTGGAATCTTTTCAAATGCTTGCTATCTAAGATGCAGACAACAGTTCATGAGTTGTGCATGATAAAGGACACCTTATGAGCATTTAAATGTATGCGATTCCTTGTTATGAGAAATATATCGTCGAGTTTATCTGATTTAGTGGATTTTCAATTAATAAATGCACGTACTTAATCACCGGTATTTTCGCCTTGAATTATCGATCCATACCAGATTTTGACCCGACAATTCTGAGAAAAGAGCGAAAAATCAGTTTTACTGTACCGGTTTACCGGTTTCAAAAACCCTGGAAACAATCAGGTAATTTAGTGTTAACAACTGGGTTGAAAACGTAAATTAGCCACCGTAAAGGGTAAAAAAGCTGACGTTTCGAGCGTTAGCCCTTCGTCCATCGCTCTGACGAAGGGCTAACGCTCGAAACGTCAGCTTTTTTACCCTTTACGGTGGCTAATTTACGTTTTCAACCCAGTTGTTAACACTAAATTACCTGCTTTACTCTCCCACCGACGCAGCACCACAGTTTCTTTAGAAACTTACCCCTTTATTCACCTGCAAACAATCCTCAGAGTTGAAAGATTCCCTTCCTTAACGATAAGGGCTGAGTTCCTCAAATACTGTCTTCTGTTGTGTCAGAAATTTCTGTTTCTTAACCCTTTCACTGCCAATATATAATTGTTAATTCTCTTTACTGTCTGTCATACAACTTTTATGATGTTAGTTTTGAGAATTTATTATTGGATCAATTGATGATTCTGTAATTGATATTTTTCTTTATTCTCGTCACTTTTCTGCTTGATATTGTTTTGATATTGTAAGGAGAAATTATGTCTTGGTCATTTATGGCAGGTAAAAGGTTGATGTAACTCGGGTTATTAATTTCCTAAACCCTTTGACTCCCCGATCAAATTTGTAATTCTCCTCACTGTCAACCTTACAATCCTTATAATGTTAGTTCAGAGAATTTAGCATTGGATCTACTTATTATCCCCAAATTGATGTTTTTCTTTATCCTCATCGCTTATCTGGTCGATATCGTATTAATATTGTAAGGAGAAATACTGTCTTGATCACTTATAGGAGTTGAAGGGTTAAATTGAGGAGAAATTATCCAGGCCTCCAGTTAGCGTTGATTTTCTGGGAGTCGCGTTACCCAAAAGTGCCCCAACTAATGAGAACAACAATTTCTTATCACGGGTTCTTATATGGATACCATTCATACAAACTTCCTTGTTCAACAGGTGTGAAATACACTGAGAGATTCTCAGGACAGAGTTTTAAGAGGGTGCCTGCCAACTCAAGGGTCAATCTTCCGTGGAGTGTTTCAATGAGATTCCGCACAGCCAAGCCTTCAGGAACTCTGCTTGAAACCTCTTTTTCGTCATCATCTTCGGTGCCGGAGGTAAGTTATGTAAATCAAGGTACATGTTTTAAAAGTCATTGAACATTCTTATACTTACGTGAACTTCGTTGCTATTTCAGTTGGTTGATGGTAAACTGTCGTACAACTACAAAGGGCTGTTAGTTCTCCAATTGCCTCACATAGCCGTGAATGATACCCAGTGGCATCACATCGAGATCCTCTGGACAGATTCTTCCCTTAATATAACAATGGACTACATCTACAAAGTTTCTGCAGATGTATCCAGTGGAAAAGACCTTGAAGTTGTCAGACAGTTTTTCATGGGAGCGAGGAAGAATTCTACCAAGTCTGCAGTGTATGGTGGATTTAGAGGCTGTATACAAGGTATGCTGTTCTAAACAAATTCCTCTAGTTAAACTGTTAGGCTTATGTTTCTGTAGCCTGTTCCAGGTATTAAATTAGTAGCAATGCACTGATTTTCCGAAGCTTGTAGCAAAAGATAGTTGTTTATTAGCATAGGTAATAACATGATTTCGAGTGCAATTTGGTGTTAATACGCTCGAGTAAATTTGTCAGTACTACAAAAATGCACAAGCTGTAGGGCGAGTGAAGTTTGTAGTCTTTGAAAAATTTATAAGTGCTTAGTACACCAAATTGCAAGATAAATCGTGTTATTACTTGTTAATAATTTACATGAAGAAACATCACAGAAAGGCAAGACAGACTAAACGTTAGGTTTGGAGCGTTAGTGTGAGTGCGTATGTGCGTGCGCACGTGCGTGTACGTGTGTGAGCAGGTGCGTACAAGCGCGTGCATGTGTGTTCGTGCATGCTTGTTCATGTAGTAAGCGTTGGAACTGTGCTTTTGGAGTGAGCATGGTAATAATGGATGTATGAATACTATGCCATTTCCGACTCCTTTTTCGTGAAAATAGCTTCGTTTGCAAAATAATATTTTTCCTGTGAGAAGTATCGTATCTTGGCTCGTTTTAAAACAGAGGCTGAGGCCTCTCGGAAATGGTTCGACTCGGTTACCCGTTTATACGAGGAGACACTAACCTCTCTCTTTCCATATCTGTAGGGGTTTTTGTCGGAAGCACTGAGATCAACATGAACTCTGGAGTCAATCACAAAACAGCATCTGGTTGTGAAGAGAAAATGGGAAGCCACTGCTCATCGAACCCTTGTCCAGACTTCAGCACGTGCCAAGAGGAATTCGACTCCTACAAATGCATATGTCCCGTATGTTACGTTGGTAAACACTGCCTGCGCGTATGTTCTCTTAAGCCATGCCGACATGGCAAATGTGAAAGTACAAACCATGGAAAGGGATTCCGATGTGTTTGTCATCAACAGTACAATGGTAAGTGGAATTTTTTTTTTTTCATTTTTGATCTTATTTTTTTTCATTTAAAGTTATTCCCTATCGGACACATTTCTTTGCAAGTTGTGGGTACCATTTTAATGCAAACAAAGTTGTTATTAATAAAATAAATAAGTAAATAAATGGAGAATAATACATGGGCGCGCGTAGATATGGATTTTCCCTTCGAGTGTTTAACTCGATAGCTCACGAGTGAGATGTTGAGTTGAATACGAGAAGAGAAATTTCATATCTACAAGCAACTATGTATTATTTTGTTTATCATATAAACACAATAGCCTTTTACTGACAAGAAAAGTCGACTCTATTAATGAATGAAAATAAAAGGATCGACAAATCCCCGAATACAAATCGTAGAGTGCGTTGGCGCACTCAAGATGAAAACATGCGTTGAATCACTACAAAAACAAACAATGGGCCTAATTTTCCATGTACAAAATTTTTATTTTTTGAATTGGTCCTTACCGACAGAAGAAATCATTCAGGTACCCGGCCAAAACCGGCCTGTGGCAAATCTTCCAGTGGTCGATTTTCGTTTTCAGCCGCGAGAAATGCCATTACCAAAACCACTAAATACGTAACTTTCGGTTTTTCTTTTCGTTTTTTTTTGGTTTTCTAGGAAAAGTTTGAACGTCACTGTCTGTAAGCGTCGATACGAATATTTCGGTTTTTAAGCAGAAATAATCCGAAAATATTCTGACAAACGACCTTGGATTGAGAATGGTGAAGGCTTTGCCGTTCATTCATCAAACTGACCGAGTGGCGCGAAAGGCGTGTGACGTGTCAGCAGCTGATTGGCGATATCAAACACACGTGAAAAAATATCGTATTTTTTCACGTGTTGTTACGGCCTTTCTCAGGGCTGGAAATCCTTTTATAAAGTAATAGGATGTCCTGCTATTGTGGTCGGGGTTTCCGCTGGCTTAGCAAACAAGGGCTACGGAAACCAGAGATTGTAAGTCAACCTTGTATGGTCTCTGTAGAACTTTTTACTAGTTCCCGTAAACAGTTTGTTTGTACTTTTAACATTCCCAGACCAAGCAATAGAAAGTGACAGTTCCCACCAATTTCGCGACATTTCACCTTTTTTAATTACTTTTCAGCTGCTGGATGTCGACAGATGGAACACTTATCTGGACGTTTACGATTCCGATCATCATCATTGTCGCGGTAAGTAGCTTCACGAATGATTCCACTCCTGACAACACATGTCAATATTAATGGCAAATCAAGAGGTAAATTTCTTGTGGTAAACTGATTATCAATTGAATTAAAAATATTTCTGAAAACATGCCAAATAACATGCCGTGACATCTCTAGGAAGCTGGTCTCATTCCCGTTCTCCTTACAACATCATCACACTATGAAGCAGGGCGGTGATGAGAAAAAAAGAAAAAATATATCAACTAAGGGATTATTACTCGATCCAATACCAAATTCTCCGAACTAACATCATTAGAATTGTCTTATTAATGAGTAGGGTTAATGTCAACCGTCCACTTTTCACCCGTTCTTCCTCATCTTGTTTTCCCATCCACCTCTCCATCTGTAGTTTCGATGAACGTTGGGCCCGTTTTATTTTTTAGTTCGTTTTTTGACATAGTGTTTTCCTCAATGGTATTCTTTTGCGCAGTTGACATGCATGTCGCTGTGGCAAACAAAAAAAAAACAGTTACATAGAGATAATGGTCTGAAATTGTTCATATTAACACACAAATTTTGTATTTGTGGAATGGTGCAGTATTTGTAGACCTTTACATTGATTGATTTAGTATGTCGTGTTGTTCATTGATTTTCTTTTTATCATCTTAGCTCAACACTCGTCTTTATCATGGCATTGTTTACTTCACTTCAAAAACAATCAAGGAAGGGACGTCGCCGGCATCACCACCATCACCATGACGACGAACAATCTAACTTGACGTAAGATATCACTTTTGACTGTTACATGAGCGTACCAATCGTCTCTTGCTAAAGCCTGGTTTTTACGAGCGATGCAAGCACAAACACAAGCATAACAGCTCAGAGAAGCAAGCAAAAATCAAGCAAGAATCAAGCGCAAAGATCATAATTTGTCCTTTTTCTTGTGCTATTCTATGTGCTCGTCGACGTTCGTTTTAAATTGGCATAATTACCTGATGCTCGCGTTTGTGCTTGCGCTTGTGTTTGCGTCGCTGGGGAAAACCAGGCTTAAGCGTAAAAGACTATTTAACAACTTTTCACCGAAGTAGAGAAGGCTCGTGGTGGATATTTACCGAACCGTGAAGCGGCGAGATTAAATATCAACTGCTAGCTTCCTCCACTGAGGTGAATAGTTAACTACCACGCCATAGATAACGGAAGACATTATATTTATGCAGAACATGTATTCAAAACCGCTTCCCTCAACTGACCAATCTCCAACTGCTCAGTTACTGAGAAATGTTACAATACCTTAAAATGATAAAATGATAAAGTGAAATTTACCGAATCCCTCCCATGAGGTTGTGGAGTATTCCAATGATCCCCCTTTCCCTTTCCTTGCCCCCCCCCCCTCCATTGGAAGTCAATTTTCCATAGTCCACCTTTAAACTCTGTTAGAGACGACTGATTCCCCCCTCTGTTTCCCTTTGAGACCACGTGATCCCCCTCCCCGCCCCTTCCTTCTCTGGACCTCCCCTCCCCCTCCCCCCCCGTCGATAAATAAAGACTCGTTCGTTATGATTTAAACTAGATAATTCTTTATTCATTTTTCAAATGTTTTATTTATTTATCTCGGTTTTTTTCGTCACAGTGCCGGATTACGAGCCACAGCCGGTCTTCTTCCCCTGATAGGAGTATCTTTCGCGTTCGCCATTTTGATGGTGAATGAAGATTTGGAAACCTTTCACTATGTCTTTGCTGCCTTCACGTTCAGCCAGGTTAGAGCCCTGTTCTTCGTAGAGTAGTTTTTAATTTAATATGGAAAGGCAACGGAGGATTTCTCTCATCCAGCTGTTTTTGCTACTAAAACCAGGATTGCATTGCTTCTATGCCATCAGAGCATGATCGAAATTTTATTCCTATTTGTCTCTTATTGTAAAATTGATCGCTTCTCAAAAAGTGGGTTGAAAGCTTTAAAAAAAACAGACTAAGGAAGCGTAGAGACAAATATTTAGTTCGGTACCTGAACACATATAAGCGACAAGAAGCAAAATGCATGTTTCCTTTTCATTTTCATTTTCAACTCTCAAGAGATGTGAAAACTCGTCTCTAAATTAATAAATGCTGAATACCTTGAATTTGCTGCGTTGTAGTTCTCCGGTCGATGAAAGTCGATCGATCAGCGACAAATTTTTGATGAGCTTGTTTCGTTCATAGGGCCTGTTTATACAAGTGTTTTATCTCCTATTGGACAAGACGGTGAGTGACATATCTATCTTTCTTATTTTTCACGATTTCAATTTGATTTAATGGACACAGAATATTAGATTCACTTTCACAATCTTGCATTATTTAAAAAACCTTCAGGTTCGGAAAGAGTTCAAGAATGTGTACATGCACTGGAAGACTAAAGACAAGACATATGGGATACAGAAACCCACCCAGCATTTTGTAAGAGGAATATTCACCCTCTTTACGTCTTTTTGCCCCCTTTTCTTAAATGAGACATTCTGTACAAAGCATCTTCTGTTTTTCACTTGCTCTTCTCCGCTGTTTGACCTTCTTTTCAAAAGATCAATTCATGGTCTGCCATATTTTCACCCCATCTCAGTTTTTAGCTATTCTTTCATCCGACCCAATCTCTCCCCCTTTAGGTATACAAGATTTATTTGAACACGCATCCACGCTCTAAGAAGCGCCCTCCCCTTCGGAGAAACGGAAATACTATAGGAGATGAAGATACCAGTGCACCAGGTGTGTGTTTGAGATGTTATTTCTCCCCGATATGCTCCATACATTTTGCTCAGTCCAAGTAATGAGAACGTGGTTTTAAATAAATTACAGTAATTTCTAGTCGGCTTTTATACCCTAGAGGCCGAAGAAAAGTGCCCCTGCCAAATCCCCCCCTTTTTTTTCTTCAATGAAGACCAGATTTGTGCCCTAAGAAGCCAAGTTTTCCTTAATTAGAGTCGTCCCACAAGAAATGTGCCATTGCAATTCAATTCGGTAGGGAGAAAAGAAGAATCACCTAGAAAGTAAAGACATCAGAAGCAATCTCAACTCACAATCATACATGGAGCCAGGTCAACTGGTTTAGGGCGGAAGGGGCTGGGCATGGATTGCTGTATAGTGAAATTTGTAATTGCTTTTTTTCAAGGAGCCAATTCCTTTGAACCATTTTAAGAATGACTTATGGCTTGCAGAAACTGTTCATTATGTTTGTTTGTTTGTTTGTGTCGTCAAAGTCTTTCATTTCGCTCAGCGAAAGAATACGTTATAATGGAGTTATTCCTCATTTCTGGGAACTAATTTTTGCTTGTTTGTTCTAATTTCAGACGGAAAATCGCCAAAGGCCAAGTACCCTGATAATCCTGAACTCGGTAAGATGTCTACAAGGCGTAAACTCAAACATTTCTGTGTTTTAACTCCTTTGTAGTCAATATTTTGATGGTCACGAAACGAAGAGGAAAATAAGGGGTAATATTACTTCATCAAACAATATTATTGTGCAACGAAACATCTGTAACTCATCTTTGGTACATTCAGTTAAAGGCTAACAATCTTGTGAGTATATATACTGCAACAGTGGGTAGCATTATAGGCGCGATCTGATTGGCTACTCAAACTCCAAATATCCCTTGCTAATCACGTCCGAGCAACGCGCGCGCGATTTGCGCCCAAAAGGATGGCAGTCGTTGCAGGAAGAAATTAGTTAATATGACCTTTAGTGCTACAGTATTTCACTGTTTTGATATATATTTGAGCAACTATTCTCCTCAGTATGGGTGGTATGAGGTGGATATTTGCGTTGCCGTATATCCACCACTAGGCACTTCCCCTTCGGTGAATAGTTGTTAATGACTGTTACTACAGTTCTGGACGTCATTCTTGTGGTATAGCGGTATCTGCGTGAAAATGCACGGAAACGAGGCTATCGGGCGAGAGAACATAAATACTGCATAAGAAATTTTTGAGTTTCCAGGACCCACTCCAATTAGGTTCGGTGAAAAGATATCTTCGTTCAAATTTAAGCAATTTCTCCTACTCTGACTTGAGGAGGATTCGAACCTCTGACGTTGCTTAAAATGTTCACGCTTTTTTCTCCCGAACGAAACAGTTGGGGAAAATTACACGAACTAAATGTGGTTTCGAGCCCGCTTGGAGTCTCTAAACCATGGTTTGAGCTAGGATTTGACTATTTAGGGTCAATTTGTCCCTTTAGATTATTTTTGGGGGGACATTTTCCATTTCTGAGGGTCGCTTAAGCAAAGGGAAAATTTCAAACTGAACTAAAATTTTAAACATTTAATGAAATAGCAACAAGTTATATTGTAATGTGGCATGCTTCTTTTTATCTTTCTCTGTAAACTCTTCACCATTCACCAGAGCGTGGCGAGAGCATGAAATGCTTTGGGGACAATTTCGGGGGAAAAAGCCGCAATTTTGAACATTTTGTCAAAGTATCCAGAATTGGATGAAACACTACTAAAGTGGTTTTGGGAGAAGAAGAGTCAGGATAAGTCTAAAAGTCTTTTATTTTGAATCACAATTTTGTAGTTTAAAAAAACAACGCTTTACTCAGCCGATTTCTGTCAGATCGTGTTGCAATGTCTACACAAGCCGTGGGAATGACTGCTTCTGATTTGTCAGTTTCCGATGTTGTCAAAATGAGACAAAACAAACATCTAAATCTTGCTTCTCTTATCTTTCACAAAAATTGCTGTTAGCCTATTAATTCTGCGGCTAAAACCAAATTGTTTATTGAAAAATTGTGCCGTTTATAGTCGAATTTATGTTGAATTTCAACTCCTGCAATTTTTTTTTGGGCACATACTACATACTTCAGTAAAATTTGTCGCAAAAATCGCTCGCTTTTTTAGGGGACAAATTGACCCCTGAATCATTTTTGGACGGGACATTTTAAATTTTATTGCGGGATTGGGGCAATGGCGCGGCCTGGCTCAAACCCTGCTAAACTCTTACTAGACAAGTGGACAGAGGTTTGGTGAACAGAAATGAGCGAAATAAGGGCGTAAGTCTGATGAAGCGTCTAACTTCTACAGGGACTGACAAATCCTGTTTTTGTTTTCCTAAAATCTGTAGAGCGAGCCAGGAAAATATGGGAACAGACCGATAAGTCAGGTATCATTACTGTCTGCTATATAATTCTTTTGGTGTTAGTTCGGAGAAGTTGTCATAAGATCAAATGATATTCCCCTACCTGTCACTTTTGTGTTTTGAATTTAAGATAAGGCAGCTTCTCTCGTAAGCGAAGATTTTTTTATCTTCATTGTAAACAATTAACTTTTATATTTTAATTATAATTGATGGCGTTAATTACATTATCTATGTTACAAATTGCACCTAACTCAATGTTTCTGTCCATATTGAACGATTCTTTTCGCGGGAGTAATGAAGAAAATTGAATGAAGCAGGTTACTCCCCTGTCCGTCCGCCATATTTACTTAAGTATATATTTCCATTGATCGCCTTTTTTAATATTTTTTCCAGAGGTGAGCACCACCCAACAAGAATCATCTTCCGAAGAGGAAGACGAGCGGCCTTCATCGCCTGGTCTTCCATCTGATTCCTCCGACTCTGAAGATGACCAAGGTACAAATTGTATGGTTCTGTAGTGATATTATTTTCATCTGTCGTAAATATTTTTGTCACTTTATTTTGGCTCAGTTAGAGTTAGTATGTTCACATATAGGACAGGTCAGAGTAATTTCCAATTGATTGTCGAAAGTAATCTGGATTTGCTTTGGTTTTGCTTTGCTTCGGTCTGTGATTGGTGTAAAAACTCGCGCCATGCACTGAACCAATCAGACGCCAAAAGAAAACCAATCAGGACTTGGTCTCCCGCGCTTTCCCGCGCTTTCCCGCGCATTTGGTAGTTTGCCTGTTGTGAGTGCTCATAGGCTAATGACGATATAAATCTTCGTTTTGATTGGCCGCTGTGATTACTTTGGTGATGGTTTTTCTACAGTCAATTAAAGACTCTACTTCTCTACGGTCAATTAAAGACTCTAAAACCCACTTGAAATAAAATTTCCCCTCAGCAATCTGCCGCAATTGGGCAAGTGACAAAGAGTGAGTGACAGAGCATTTGAAGAAGCCAATGATTTGTATTAACACTGTTACTGAACAAAATCTATGTTTTCCAAATTACAATACTTTCTTACTTGTATATTTACCTCGGCAAATCACAGCAACCTTTTCTGCGAGTTTCCAACTTTTAACTTTCTCTCGTAGTTCCGAGTGAAAATGGATGGCCAAAAGATAAACTCCAAGGAAGAAACGTCGAAAAGGTTAGAAAAATAGTTTTTCAAAATACAATCAGCCTTGGTTAGCCTTAGTGTTGGCAACTCGGCCCAAGGATCTGCATTTTGATGAAAAGTTTTTGCTGGTTTTTGTTTTTTCCTCCAGCTCCTTTCTACGCTTCAGACAGACCTATGCATAGCACACCAATGGGTAAGGATGTTAAAGATTTTGTACGTAGAAAAGCACGTATCTTACAGAACTAATTGCGAATTGAAGGATGTTTTTTAATTCTTTTGAATTAATGGCAGGGAAGAAGGGAGAAAGACAATTGGACTGACAGATAAACTGACAGACAGACAGACAATTAGACTGAGAAACTGACTGTCAGGCAGGCAAACAGAATGATAGACAGACAAATAGACTAAGAGGTTGACTGACAGACCGACAGACTGAGAAATTGACTGACAAAGAGACAGACAGACAGACTGAGAAATTGACTCACAAAGAGACAGACAGACAGACTGAGAAATTGACTCACAAAGAGACAGACTGACAGACAGACAGAGTAATAGAAAGGGAAACTGAAAGAGAGACTGAAAAAGTGACTGACAGACAGACCGACAGACAGACGGGCAGAAAGGCAAACATGAAGATAGACAGACAATGGTCTGGTAAAAATGTGATTTATCAAAATAGACTCTATTTATTTCATTTTTATTCGGACTATAAAAAAGGAAATTAATACTCAAGTATCAAAATTACTTCGCGCGGGGCTATGAATTGTTTGACTTAATCCACGGCTACTCAGATCACGCGCATCTTTTTCATGTTTTTCTCTTCCTTACTAACCTTGCCACAGAGACGACACCCGAGGAAGAACCTTTGAGAGAACCTGAGTCGGAATCTTCCGACACCGATGACGAAGAGTTACCGACGATCGATCGTAAGAAGGATCGTCCTTCCTTCAAAGCCTTCCCCGAGATTATACAGGACAAAGGGGTATCAGGTTCGGCTGCCACCTCCGATACGACTCCATCTGCGGACAACAGCTTGAAAAAGAAGCCTCTGAAGTCAGCTCTCAAGAAACCGAAGAATCCTATTCCTATTCCTGTCATGGAAGAGCTTAATGATGACGATGACGATGATAAATCACTCAGGTGAAGATTTAGTAACCATTAAACTCCCAAATCTAAGCTTTTACCTGATAAGTTTTATTATTCTCGTCACCTCTGATAGTCAACGCGTTAACTTTTAAACAAGACAGCACGATGGAGAGAGAACCCTAGCTCCTAACTTAAGTCTTACATTAATTTAACTAGGCGCATCTATAAATGTCAGTCTCTCGTACAGAAGTCAGCTTTTTGAAAGGTCTACGTAAAGGCCAAACTGATGTGTTTCTTGAGTGTTTTTAGCCATGTTACTCATAAACCCGGCCACCTCTCTGCAACGGCCTCTTTTGCCTCCAAGGTGGTCTTTAAGTAGAGGCAGGGGTTTAGATTAAAGCCATCTACAGCCTCCATAAAACCTCTCATCGCTGTTTAGTCCTCGAGCATGCTCTTGTGTGTGGGTTTGACCTTACGGCACAGCCGCCTAGTAAACCATCGGCAGCCGCTCACGGAAAAGTTATTGAGACCCTCTAGAAGGCTGACTGACACACCCTGATCGAACATTAACCGCTTATATTTATGTATTTTTCTACCATAGCACTGATCGTCATCATCATCACCAGCGCCACAAAGACAAACATCGACACCGTCGAGACAGACCACGGTCCCGCGCGAGTTCCGCGTTGAGCGATCAGAAGGAGAAAAAACGCAGATTTAGAAAAAAGGGTTCCAAGAAGAAGGAAACGTTACAAATTGGTGGAGAAGAACACAGAGTGCAGGCTGGGGACCAGTCAGTGTAAGTGTGTCGTTTGTTAACGTTCAATGAAAGTGGGAATGGTTTCTTAGCCTATGCTCGTGGAAAGACGAAAGAACGTCTTTCGTCATATCTCTGAGTTTCTCTTAACCTAGTGATCTCTAAGAGGATCTGGCATCAAATTTGTACAAGAAAACGAGAAAGAAATGAGAAAGATTCACCATCTTTTTGATTTCATTAACTCAGAGAAGGCTTTTGACATCGCTTATCAAGCAGTGTGGCCGACGCGTGTCACATATGAACTAGTATTGGCCTGGCTCATCATAGAGTCTCTGTGGCTCAGTTGTAGAGCATCGTAACACGAAATCCGAAGGTCTGAGGTTCGATTCCTCGTGGAACCTGGATCATTTTCTTTATGCCACGCTCGAGAACATCTTTCTTCAGGTTTTCCCTAAATAACAAGAAACAAAGAAAAGAAAAGCGAAGGATTCATCAGAGTTCGCCAATTCGTAAAGGCTCCCTTCCTGAGATCAGACAACTGTGACGATATAAATAAAATTTGAGAAAGATGTTTTTCGTCTTGCCACGAGCGTGGGACATAGCAAAAAATTATTAGTACCCAGACCTTCGGATTCTGCGCTCCGACGCTCTACCACTGAGCCACAGAGACTCTATGGTGAGCAAGGCTCATTACCAAGTTCATATATGACACGCATCCTTGCATACTGCCAGTAGCAGCGATGTCGATAATGTTTTTGAATAGAATAAGAAAGATAGTAAGTTTTTGAGCACGGTAAACAAATGGAAAAAGGTGTTTTTCGTCTTGTCCCGGGCGTGGGACAAAGAAAAAATTTTGCGTCCCCATGAGGAGTAAATGAAAGTTGTTGAACAATCTTTTAGTTGTACAGCTTGTAATGCTGCCCACTGTGGTGGTTGGAAGCGTTCTGATCGTGTGTCAAACTGTGCAGTGTTGATTTTGGTGATACAACTTGAGTGTTTAATTCGAGGAGACCTATTCTTAAGTGATTTCACAAGATTCTGTTTATTTTACTCTTTATGGTAGCTCTACCCTCTAAAGACTGTTTGTGAAGCCTTGGTGCAGGAGTATTTCAATTTTCTTGTGCATTGAATAGATTATTAATATGGGATGTGACTTGAAATCAAACAAGTTAGTCACATGTACTATGTTAAGAGCAGTATGTTCCAATCCAGGTGCATACTTCTGCCTTGTGTCGGAGGATAGAATTTCAATTTTTTATGAGGCTTTTTGTGAGTTTAAATGTATTGGTGTACCACCCTTCATGTAGCTCCTTCTAAAAGGTAATTTTATGTTAACCCTTTTCACCCAAACATCAGTACTCATATTCTATTTACTGTTCTCTGTACATTTCTTAAGTTACTAACAAGGAGACTTTATACAACAATTATTCTAGTGACTTTTCGTGTTTGGAATAAAAAGCGAACTGCAAATAGCAACATTGTGATTTTTTTTCCCTGGTTTTTTTTCGGATCTGACAGGGCCTCTTCTTCTCGGTGGGCTCGTGCAGCTACCAGTTAAATTCCCAGTCCTCTACAAACATTTTACTGGCTGCATCAGAAATGTTTCCATCAATCACGAGTTCTTGGACCTCCGTCAGCGATTGTACAACAACGGGATCAGTGCTAAATGTAAAGCAATGGGCAACACGTGCGCATATAAACCTTGCGGGCGAGGCACGTGTTTTAACATACTTGGTTCTCGCCGGTGTGACTGCCCAACTGGGTTTGATGGAAGTCGCTGTGAAACAGGTATTGAATTTTTTTTTACGGATATGTAAGTGATCTTTCCTCTCGCACTTGCTTTAGTTTGAAGCGTTGGGAAGAGTACGGAATCTTTTGGAATCTTTTCAAATGCTTGCTATCTAAGATAGATATAATGTCTTGGTCATTTATGGCAGGTAAAGGGTTGATGTAACTCGGATTAATTAATTTCCTAAACCCTTGAACTCCCCGATCAAATTTTTAATTCTCCTTACTGTCAGCCATACAATTCTTACAATGTTAGTTCAGAGAATTTAATATTGGATCAACTAATTATCCCCAAATTGATGTTTTTCTGTATTCTCATCACTTACCTGGTTGATATTGTATTTTTTTTTTTGAGAGGGCACGGTAACGAATCTTGCAATCTGATTGGTTCCTAACCCGGTCAGTATTTTCCTATCTCTGCCCACGGGCCACGGTAACGCTTTCGTGAGTCGCCGAGTACATCCCAACTTTCGTTGCCATTTTTCATAAATAAATCTTGTTTTTCCGGCTGGGCAGTGTTTTTAGGCAAACACGTCGGTCACTACCTCAAGCCGATGAATAACTTATGAATCCTCTCTTTTCTCTCACTCAAATCACTTTAGTTGACAGAAAAATATTGGTTTCAGAATGAATTTGTATAAACAATAGCGTCGTTACGTTGGTTGGCAAGCGGCCTAAAACCCGTCTGCAATTAATTTTAATCGTTCACAAATAGTACCTAGAAAGTTAAAACGTGAGGTATTTGGTTACAGTTAAACTGAACGATGGAACTTTCATTCATTTAATACCTGAATTTTCTTAAGGAATTTGTTCGCAGTTAAAGAGCGAGCGAAGTTTTAATTTAAGTTCTACAACAAATAAACGCTCTCGGAGAGTCTTTCCAAGTCCGTTCATTTTGAACATTTGTACCGTAAATTGCACAACAGAAACTGAAGGAATTTTTTGAGAAAAGGCCGCATTAAATCCTTTTGTGTCTCGTTGGAGTATGCCATTCGAATTTAGTTTTTGTCAAGGAAAGACCAGATTTACACACGTCATTGCAGCGAACAAACGAGCAAACTCTCACAACTTCAAAATAAAAAAATTGAATTGACTCACAATTACTTTCCTCGACGTTTACTTAATGAACAGAGGTAAATCTTCGTACATGAATGAATCGTCGATGAGAGTGAAAAATACTTTCCGTTAGATCATTGACTGTTTTTGAAGAAAACATTGTCGTGACAGTCCTCGCCAAACTGGTTCCGTTGTTTTTCAAATGTTCTTACGCTTTTTTTTACTTACGCGCTCTCTAATTGACAGGTGTCAGATTATGACAGATACTTGTAAAAATAATGTTTCAAAGTTTGTTTGGAAGCCTTTTAAACTATCGTTACGGAAATGAAAATGTTTCGCTGAGGCATCTCTCTTGAATTTGCATCACCTCTATTTTAACTACCATTTACTCGCTCAAAAACTGTTCAGTTTATGGAAGATCTTGTCGTATTTACAGCCCTAGATCATTCGGGTTCTTCCGGAAAGAATTGCGTCAAGTTTCAAAAAAATAGATATGTTATTTGCCGGCTAAGGGTCGGTTCGTATGGTGAAAAACTGTGACCTCGGTCACAGTTTTTCACCATACGGACCTTCCAGCCGGCAAATAACATATATATATTGTAAGGAGAAATACTGTCTTGGTCACTCATGGGAGTTTAAGGGTTAAATTGGAGAGAAATTATCCAGGCCTCCCGTCAGCGTTGATTTTTTGGGAGTCGCATTACCCTAAAATACCCAACTAAGGAGAACGTCAATTTCTTATCACGGGTTCTTATATGGAAACCATTCATATAAACTTCCTTGTTTCTCAAGACAGAGTTTTAAGAGGGTGCCTGCCAACTCAAAGGTCAATCTTCTGTGGAGTGTTTCAATGAGATTCCGCACAGCTAAGCCTTCAGGAACTCTACTTGAAATCTCTTTTTCGTCATCATCTTCGGTGCCGGAGGTAAGTTATGTAAATCAAGGTACATGTTTTAAAAGCCATTCAACGTTGTTATACTTACTTGAACTTCGTTTCTACTTCAGTTGGTTGATGGTAAACTGTCGTACAACTACAAAGAGCTGTTGGTTCTCCAATTGCCTTACATAGCGGTGAATGATACCCAGTGGCATCACAAGTCAGACATGAATTATCAAAAGATGTATTTGAAATGTCGTCAGAAGAATTGTAATCTATTCCATCGGTGGCGTTACAAACCCTCCAGGAAAACATAGCAAATTCTGGGTGCTGACATGGAATGACATTTTTTGTTGTAGATAGACGACGTCATCTAACACTGCCCTTATTTTAAACTGTAGAATAAGAAGGAGTAGATGCATGGGTTGAAACATTTTCGGACGGTAAATGGCGAAATTACGCCTAAGAACTTATAGGTTTTAAACCTCATGAACTCGATGCCTTAGAACAAGGAGATCCAAGAGATTTTCCAACATTTATATCGATTTTAAGTAAAATGGTATAATTCGCTTTTTTCAAAACGTAGATTTAAGGAAGGCATACCCACAGATGAAGAACTGTTCTTATTAGCTCAGGAATTAGCCAAAGAAGATCCTAAAAAAAGAGGAAGAATTTTTCACGATTTTATTTCAAAAATGAATTTTGTAAATTTTTTTTATATTTTAATAGGTGAGCTTTCTGAAGAAGAGCATGTACATATTGCGTGGAGGATTGGATTATCGTTGTTTAGGAAGTTAGCTCCACGATTAGGCCTAACTAGTAGTGAACTGGAATGTTTAGAAAACTAGGTCATGTGTCCGGAGTG